>NC_080419.1:16300540-16587900 GCF_029873635.1 Malania oleifera
AGACGCGACCGGTTTTAGCGAGGCATACGAGCAAGGTTGCATCACAAGAGTTAGGGCAGAGGATGGGTATATAATAGGGTGGGAAAGAAGAATGAGGAGGTGGTGTAGATGAGGGAAATGGGCCAAGAGGAGAGTGAACCCACTGGGAGGAGAAGGATCATGGTTAGAGCACGGTACTGTAGTTATATGTATCTAAGGGTGCAATCACACGACTCAGATAGAGTGTGGATGGGAAAGGCAACTAGTGGCTTGGGTAAAGTACTCGCCGAAGGAGTGATTCCGAGGCCCCATCCGACGAAGTATTCCGGATGACTCGGCCTTCGGGTACAGATTAAGTAGGCACCATCGTATTATTTTATGTTTAACTTAGCATTAGTCGGTCAGTTATTTGCTAGGTCCAGCCTCCAAGTCGCACAACCCGTCATGGGGGGAAGCATGTTGTACATGTATATGATGGCATGATGACGCTAGTCCTACAGATCAGGTTGTATCTTCTATGCATATATGGGCATATTTACTATTGAAAGAGTTATATTGAGCCAGCAATATGTATTTTCAGATTTACAGAGCAGTACAAATTTTAAAATTCCAATTAAATATATTTAAATATTAGCAGTATATGTACACACGAAATCTCATGCTAGCCACACACTGATAATAATATAATACGTCTTACTGAGAGGTGTCTCACCCTAGCATACAAATGTCGTTTCAAGTCCTTCGAGGGATCGAGCCTAGCGTGTTTCTAGGCAGAGGTAGATAGTAGACAGTCCTTGTCAGAGCTGATGATATTTTATACAATGTCTGTCTCTTTTGGGGATTGTATATATAGCAGATTATGTTTTCAGTTATGTATAGATGTATATGGGAAACAGTGAGAGACTCTGGTTAGTATTGGATGATGTATGTTTTCCGTTGTGTATGTTTATGTAGTTTAGTATGGAACACCCGATTTTTCCTTCATTTGGGCGGGTTGTATATGTATAGTATCAGAGAGATGTATGTATGTATGTTTAGTGGCACTCCAAGCCCACCTAGAGGGTCGGGGCGCTACAATATATTTTTAAGGCATCTATTGCTTAAGACTTTTCATGCAACAAATAGATATAACCATAACATGAAAAATCATCAAGAAAGGTAATAAAATACTTTTCTCCACCAAAAGACGGTGAGTTAGAAGGTCCACATACATTAATATGAACAATCTCCAGAAGACTCCCACTTCTTGTGGTTCCTTTCTTTGTATGTTTGGTTTGCTTTCCTTTAATGCTATCAATATATACATCGAAATCAGTAAAATCAAGATTTGATAAAATCCTATCTTTTACTAATCTCTCCATGTATTCTTTCTTTGGATATATGACCCAGTCTTTTATGCCACAAGAAAAAGGAAATTTTATTAACTCTACTACATTTAGTTCCAACATTATGATGCATGGTGAAAAGTGTTTCAGCAAAATTTTCATTAAGATTAAATTTATGCAACCCCTCAAATAAAATACTAGAACCAACATACAAGCCACTTTTCATTAGAAGAAAACCTTTATGTTCAAAGTACAAACCATAACCGTCATTGTCTAGTTTGGACATGGAATTAAGTTCCTAAAAATAGTTGGAACATATAATATATCATACAGGTCTAAACAATGACCTGACTCTAAATACAACTGAAAGGTTCCAACACCAACAACTGGTACATGATTTCCATTTCCCAAGACTATGAAGTGGTCATTATCCTTTATATTCTGGATTGTTAGGTATCCCTGCACCAGATTTGAAACATGAACAGTAGAACCAGAGTCAATCCACCATGTGTTAGAAGGAACTTGTGTTATGTTAGATTCGAAACATACATAAACTAAAAGCTTATCTTTCTTTTCAAACCAAACTTTACGTTGCAGGCAGCTTTTCTTTAAATGCCCATAGCCATGACAGAAATAACAATTTGGTCCATTATGTTCCTTCTTTTTTTTTTAATTATTATTATTATTATTATTATTTTGGTAAAAGAGGGCGGCACCTCCATTTATTTATTAATAAACCCTCACTTTTGGAGGATGAATACCGTGGTTACAAGCTAAAACCAACCAACCAAATTAGGACAAAAAAAATTAAACATAACTAACAAAGGAGATAAAAACATAAAAACAACCAAAAACAAAACGAAATACACCAAACAAAACTCTAGAGATGAACTAACGACGAACGGAAACAAGACCCCACCTATCCATCTGAAGGATACCTTTCAGATAACGTGGTAGAAGGTGTTGTTCTTCGTAGATTACGTTGTTTCCCATTTCTCCTTCTTTAGCAAGAAAATCAGTCACACTATTGCCTTCCCTAAATTGATGTATCACCATGACATTCACTCCTTCTAACTCTGCCACAAGCTCCTTCCAAAATTCCCAAAGATACCATAAAGTACATCTACCTTTCTGAAGCCAATCAACTACAATTCGCGAGTCACTTTCAATAATCACATTAACATAATGCAAACATTTACACAAACGAATTCCTTCCCTGATTGCTTTTAATTCTGAACTATTATTCGTACCATTGCCAAAATAACTTGAAAAAGCCACTTTTACCATGTCATGGCAATCTCGAATAATTCCTCCACCTCCTGAAGTACTCGGATTGCCCTTACAACTCCCATCACAATTAAGTTTTATCCACCCTACTGGAAGTTTAACCCATGAAATAATTTTTCTAGGCCTATCGCAAACTCCCCGATGCTTAATTTGAAATTCATTCAAAATCTTAATGTCCGACTTCTTTAACTTTTGAAAAGAAATGGTGCTCTCAGCAATATAACTAACCCAGAATCGAACACTTCTCCACATCTGATCTGCACTTTGATAAACTCCTTCCATTCTCGCTTTACATCTTCAATTCTAGAGGCACCACGTAATCAAACATGGAATCAGCCCGATTAAAATACCTTTAATAGGCGATTTTTTTGCATAGTGGAATCAATTTGCAATTTTATTTTTCCAAGGAAGCAATCGTTGGAAAGGAATCCCCAATGCCACACTAGCCCAAAGCCAAACCTCTGAAGCCACCTCTCCTAAAGAAAGAATATGATCAATGTTTTCCTAACTTCTCTGAACACAGCAATCACAAGCCGAAGCCATCGATATTCCTTTGGTCTGAATTCTATCATCTATAACCAAGCATCTAAATCAGGCTCTCCATAAACACATTGAGATTCTTCTAGGCAATAAAAAATGCCAAAACTAGTCATTCCATAAAAAATTATCACTTCTGCTCCTCACTGCCTCCCAAGCCGTTTTTGTAGGAAAATTATCGTTCGGGGCAGGCTTCCAGACAAAAATATCCTACCCACTTTTACCCTCTGACACCTGTTGCAAAATTTCCCTTGTTTTATCAGCACCAACCAATTCCCGTACTAAATCAGAGTTCCAATTATTATTTAGCCAGCAATCCTTAATACGCAATTTCTTGTTCAAAATATCCTCAGTGCTCACAGATAACGGGCCTGCTGATAGCCACCTATCAAACCAAAAGGAAGAGTTCCCACCTCTCACCAAAATTTTAACATTATCCATAACTTGTGGAATGGTGGCCATAATTGATTTTCAAAACCGAGAGTCATTTGGTCTCCCCTTCCTTATTAGTAAATGATCATTTCTGCAATATTTAGCTCTGAAAAAATCTGCCCACAAATTGTTAGAAGTGAGCAATTTGAAGGCAAATTTCATGAGAAGAGATTTCTAAACTTCCTTAAGATCTCTCAGGCCCAGACCCCCTTCCGAGGTAGGTTTACAAATTTTCCCCCAAGAGCGCCAATGAATCTCTCTTTTATCTTTCACCTCTCACCATAAAAAAATTGAAAGAAGAGAATTAATGCGAGAATATGTGACCTGCGAAATCTTAATAACAGACATTAAAATGAATAAGCATGCTAGACTACACATGTCTTAATAAAATCAATCTTTCACCTTGCGAGAGCAACTTAGATTTCCACCCTACAATTTTCTTTCTAATCTTCTCTACAAGAGGCTCCAATGTCCTGGAAGACAATTTTCCAGACACCAAAGGCACACCCAAATATGAAACAGGGAATTTACCTTCCTTGAAACCCGTGATTCTCAATAAACCACACTTCCTAGCGGGAGTGATGTATTTTGAGAGGAATAACGCTGACTTAGTCTTACTGATTTTTTGACCCGAACACTTCTCATACCTTTCCAGAGCGTAAACTAAATTTCTCATAGACCTCTTCCCACCATTCGCAAAAATAATAATATCATCCGCATATAAAAAATGTGAAACCAATGGGGTCCCAATCGGATGATTAAATTTACCAATCTGACCAGTCTCATAGTTTTTCCTAAGAAACCTTGTCAAAACCTCCTCCATTATGATGAATAAATAAGGAGATAGTGGATCCCCTTGCCGCAAGCCTCTCGTAGATTGAAAAAATCCCTTAAAGGTTTTGTTCATCAAAACATAAAACCATGGAGACTCCACACAATTTTTTATGAGCTTGCAAAACCTCTCAGAGAAACCAAAAGCATTAAGTACCTCCAGAAGAAAATTCCAATTCACTCTATCGTAAGCCTTAGCCATATCTAGTTTTATCATCACATTGCCGCCAGCTATTTTTTTATGCAAAGACTGAACCATTTCTTGAGCCAGTGTAATATTTTCAAAAATACTTCGCCTAGGAATAAAAGCACCTTGTTCATGCGAGACCAACTTATTAACAACCTCAGTTAGTCTAAAAACAAGAATCTTGGAAAAAAATTTATAAGCCACAGAGCATAAACTAATAGGCCGGAATTTATCAAAGCTAGAAGGATTATCCACCTTCGGAATTAAAACAATAAATGAAGAGGAAAAAAACTTGGAAAGAGTAGTGCCTTGAAAAAAATCCATTGCCGTATCCAAAAGATCTTTTTTTACAATGTCCCAACAAGATTTATAAAATTCAGATCCAAATCCATCCGGTCCCAAACTGCTTTCTTTGGGAATAGAGAACACCGCTCTTTTAACTTGTTCTGTCGGATCAGGGCAGAGTAAATTATTATCAACATCTGAAATTTGCCTTTGAATTAACTCGGAGAGATTGCATGGTACAACCGTTGAAGACTCTGAAAGAAAATTCTGGAAAAAAACAGTTGCCTCATTATGAATTGCTTCCGCACCCTCCAATATCCTCCCATCGTTCAGAACCATACGATCTATACGACTCTTATTCCGCTTTTGATTGATAACTGAATGAAAGAATTTAGAGTTTTGATCCCCCTCAGTCAACCATTTTTTTTTTTCGCAATTTGTCCTAAGCGAGATGCTTCCCTCTTCTCCCACACCTGAATCTCTACCTTAGTAGTCAAGTAATCAACTTCGACGTCCTCAGAAAAACCTGCTTGTAGTTGATTTTCTAGATATTCCATCCTTTCCTCAAGAGCTTTTAAATTTTCTTCCTCTCTCCCAAAGACATTTTTATTCCATGCACGTAATGCAACTTTAGTTCTCTTACGGCGAATAGCAAGTTTCAGAAGAACCGAGGTCGAGTCATTCCTGATCCAGACATCTTTAACGTACGACAAAAACATATCATGCAAGCTCCACATATTTAAGAACCAAAATAGGGTAGGGCCATACCGAGAGAAAGACGTATTTGTATACACCACCATAGGGTTATGATCTGATGATTTTCGACTCAAATATTTGAATTAAGCTGAACCATATAGGTTGGAAAAACCATTATTAATAAGAACACGATCAAGCTTAGCCCAACTACGAGCCACCCCTTCATGGCCATTGCACCACGATATTCGTGAGCATATGTTTGATAAATCAAAGAGACCACAATGATGTAAGCAATCATTAAACTCCATCATAGGTAACAGTGGTCTTGGATTTCCACCAATTCTTTCAGTATCCATTCGAATCAGATTAAAATCACCCATGACCAACCAAGGAAAATCTGATTGGCACTCCTCTAGTTGCCGCCATAACTCTCTTCTTTCAATATAAGAACATTTGGCATAAACAAAACTCACCAAAATTCTTTGTCCATCCTTAAAAAACCACCCATAATTTTTTTGAGTCGTGATTGAAATTAGCTGAAAGGCATCTATATCCTTCCAAAATAGCCACAATTTACCGCCCTGATTTTCATTAGATATAAAATGGTGGTAATTCAAATAATTACCCAGCATTACCATCCGCTCCTCAGCCGCGAACGGTTCTGAAATAGCAAACAACCCAACATTAAACTTTTTAATTAGCATCTTTAACCTGCCTCTAGACCTGCCCAACCCCCTAATATTCCAGAAAAGAATTGTATTCGTCATAAATTTAATTTATGCGGTCGGATGAGAACCCTCTAAGATTTCCTCACCCAATTTTTACAGAAATCCATCCCTGCCCTGTATCAGATTCATACATTTTTTCTTTGCCCTTTAAAACTGATATTTCACCTTCCTCCCTCTCAGACGAATAACCCCGAGCCAAATCCTCCTGTTGCAAACCTTGGTCCCGACCTTCAGTCAGTTTAGAACAATCCACGTGATCCACTTCCTCTTGAGATAGAGGTTCATCGTTCGAAACTCGAGGATCATCATCACATCTGACTTCTTCACACTCCCTTTCATTCCTCTCTATTGAATATTCATTCCCATTATTTTCTAATGCTCTCTGCAGTATATCAGAGTTTTGCCTTGCATGATCCCCATTTTCTTGAACTACAGGAGTTTCCGCTATTTCAGGGCCCCTATCATTAATCTTCTTCATCATATGCACACTACTGGGTCCTACTTCTTGCACCACCTTCTTTGCTCCTTTATCCACGTCGGAATTGGTTTCTATTACACCGTCATTAGTCTTTGGTTTCCATATCTTTTTTTCTTTATATTTTTCCTCCTCCCTTCGCTTCTCTCCCACCCTGCAAACAATCGAGGTATGTCCTCGCCTGCAACATTTAGAGCAGAAAAAACCCATCTTTTCATATTTGGCCTCTTTCCAAATACATTGTTTCGAAGAAAAAACAAAAGGAAATCCCTTTACCGGCTCCATTGTTAGGTCAACTTCCACGCAAATACGTGCCCCCGATGCTCTCATACGATTAATTGTTGCATTATCAGTTCCAAAATAATGACCAAAACGAGTTGCTATTATTTGGAGAAAATCCGTTCGGTAAAGATGCATTGGTAACCCCGGTAAGGAAATCCATTGAGGAGCTAATGGGGATTCTTTTTTGGTATCAAAATCCTTCGTCCACTTGAACATCTAAAAAGAATTGTCTTCCATAATTCTACCTTCCCTTGCCCAACCATACAGAAAGTCACGTTCGTTTTTCATGTGAATTAACACGTGATAATCAACCATAACATTGATCGTTGGAATTTCCATCAAACCCCACATTTTCACAATCAAAAGCCAAATTTTATCAATAGATGGCCGATTCCTCAAAAATTTCATTACTAATGCAAAACGAAATTCTTCCTCAGCCTTAACCATCTCTATTTCTGAGAAAATAAATCCCAATTCCCCATTAATATTAACAGGCAATCTCATGGGAATTTTGAACGCAGGCATCTCCTCTTTTTTACTCACAATTTGCGCATATGACTGCACCTTGGAACTAGCCTGGACGGCATTCCCCACCGACGGTGTGGCCATCAGTGGGGGACGACACTGTATTGCAAAATATTGAGATTAAAGCCAAACTTTTCTAAATGGAAAATAAACTGACCTGCATTGTTTGGTGACTCCCTGAGCAGCGACAGCTTGTAGTTTCCGTGATCTGTCCTCGACAGCGATGACTCCAAATCTTCAACTTTCAATCTCAAAATTCTAACAGAGTACCAAACCAGAGAGGGCGATAGGAGCCAACAGCAAGCCAATACCGAGTCGACTCGTTCTTCTTCTCTTTATTTTTCTCTTTGTAGCAAGTAATGGCAAACCAACGCCTAGTTTCTCTATTCAAGATCCAGAGGAAGATGCACTCCCCACTAAGTCACTCCCTCAATCCCCCAATTTTTTGGCAGAAATTGAGTCAAACCTAGGGATGAGTCAACTCAGTGAGTCTGACACGGGGGTGGTGGTGGTTCAGGTGGCAGGTACTGGAGCGGGAGGAGGGAAGTGTGGCCGAAGGATGGTGTCGGTGGCGCTGGCGGTGTCGAAGGTTCTCGGGTCGAGTTCAGGTCGAGGGCGTTTGAGCTACGGCCACTCGAAATGACTACGTGGAGAATGCCTTGTCCAGGATGTTGACCGCTGGTAAGATGGCCAGACAGAGAGGGCCAAGGGGCAAGGGCACAGGCGAGTCGGCGGTTGCTCCTAAAATTGACGGAATGACGAGCACAATCCTACAGCATCCTCCTTCCTATCTCAGCAATGGAATGACGAACACCACCGACGAACTACAACGACAACAATGTCTGGCCAGCGAGCACCCAACAGGAGTGACGACACTCTATGTCGACGATGGCGCAGTAGACGACAAACGGAAGGATCAGCACTCATTTAATCATTCATTTCGTTCCTTCTTGCGAGTCTCATTACCATAAAACGTACCTGCTACCTTTAATGGATCTTTAAGTCTAGCAGCTAGATTACTCATATTAAGGACATGTTCGTTCATTCCTCCCCTACCATCAAACTTCATTGTGGTAAGTTCAGTCATTAATCTGCCTGAAAGGAACTCGTCGGCTGAACAGAACCAATCTTCCACAGCCTTAAGGTATACCTTTGCATTTTCTAGTTGAGGAAGTGTTGACTTAAAATTATTTTCTAGTTGAAAAATGATCGCAACAATAATTCTTTGAGTAAAATATTTCCATTAGTAAATTGCGTTCAATCTTTGGATTAACTTATGCAATATACTAACATTTACATTTACTAGTGATTTTCACCCAACTAGGCATAATTGATAACCTTTTTTAAGTTTGATTGGTCTGTCACCTTTGAGCATCCATCCCAATCTTACTACCATTTTTTCAATTATCTTGACTAATTCAATGATTACTTGAAAGTTGGTGCACCTTTGGGTCAACCATAATAATCAAATAACCATTCTATAATAATTTTCGCAAAATCATATTTTAATCAACGTTTATACTTTTTTTTTACTAACAAGATCACTTTGGTGACAACATGCTAACCATAAATAAACATTGATTGATTCCTTACTCAGCAAAATTTATCCAAGTTTAAAGTAGATAATTAATTTCTCACAATGAGAATTTTACTTGGATTAATTTTTTTTAATGTAAAATCTAGCAGCCCATATATTAAAAATCCAGCAGCCCATATATTCAAACATGCATAAATATATTTAATAATCCAATTAAATATGTAAGTGACCCAAAGCCAATAACCATGCATCTCTTTTTCCAAAAGTCTCGCATTAAAGCATGTGATTCAGCAATAAGACTTTATTGAGCAATTGACCATACTTTTTGTTCAATTCACAACTAAATCAATTTACTCCCCAAAATACTAGTAGAATCCATCCGTAAGTATTGAAGTTATTACAAATTAAAATTTTAAATCTGCCAGAAAATAAACACCCAACAATCACTTTACATCTTGGGTAATGAGATTCACGATTATAGAATCATGATATTAAAAACATAAAATCCCATAAATCCAACAAATATCATATAAATTTTTTTAGGAATCAAATATTATATTATTTATTTTCGATTCCAAAAAAAAAGATCATGAACACAAATTTTTATACGAAACAATAACGAGATCGTAAGGGGTTAACAGAAATGATCTTTATCATGCAAGGAAGTTTACAATAATTCCAACATGGTTCTAGTACCACATATAAGAAATCTATATGCTGCTATTAGCTAAGCACAGGATCTTCATTATTATGATCTTCACATACGTGTATAATCTGTTGACTTTTTGGTCAGATCCCTGTTTTGATTATGACAAACTACAGTATCTCATCTGTGTGCCTTTTTACTTTTATGAGCACGGATGACAGATGAGAAATGGAAGCCGAGAAGCATTTAAACGAGCACATCATTCGGCGCAATCCATGGAATTATCGAGGAGCTGAGCATGAAGCCTTTGTTTATTTTAAGTTGAATTTTTTATATATTTATTTTTGTAGAGACCCGAAGGAAGTATATTAATTAAATAATAAAAGGAGAAAGAAAGGAAATTGTAAAGGGGGTCGCGTTCGTCGACAAAGTGGCTTACTGGGATCGTCGACGGAGACACGTGTCTCGTCGATGAGGAGATACCGAGAGGTAATTTTCAACTCTAAATTTCATTGACGAGGAGTAAGCGTTCGTCGACAAACTTCCTTCATGACCTCATCGACGAAGTGACATGTCTCGTTGACGAAGGTCAGTGTATAAATAACCTAATCTCGAATTTTCTACAAACTTACGTGTAGAAAATCCTTTTTCTCTCTCCTATTCGTCCCCTCCCCTTCTCTCTAAGATTTTGGGTCGGATTCTTGTTGGTTCTACGATCTGAAGCCATTACGACACTCTTAGGAAAGTTCGCTTCAAGTCTGCTAGAGTGGATCGTTGGTGGGGCTGACTTGAACTCCATCCTAAGTTCAAGGTAAGACCTTTTATTTAGTATTTGGTTTTTCCGTAGTTGTAAGAAATGTAGTACTCGAAGAAATACTGAAATTTTATTTAGGGAGATATAGTTTTCAGGGTGTTGAACAGGGAACCCTGCGGGTGTAGGACTAGACACTGTAGGGGCTTTTCAGTAGTCAGGTAAGGGAAATATGCTATGCTAGGAATTCTAGAATATTTGCCAGAAAATTATATATGTATCAATATTATTGTTCAGTTTTCCAGAATTTTTATTATTATTATATCAAGAGATGCAAATTTTAAAGCATGGGATTAAATTACTTTATTGTGTGGCATGAGTTTATTACAGTTTAGTATGGTATTTATACAGTTTTACAAATATCATGTTTTACAGATTATTAGCAGAAAAATATTGATATTAAGTTTTCAGAAATTATGATTTAAAGTATTATTCAGAATGTCATGACTTCGAATCCACAACACTCAGTTATTTAGTTTATTCAGTTATTTAGTTAGAAATTCAAATTATACAGATCAGTTTAAAGATGTTATGGTTATTTCTATATCAGGGTAAAAACAGTCAGATAAATATATATATATATATATATATTATAGTTTAGTATGGTATTTATATAGTTTTACAAATATCATGTTTTACAGCTTATTAGCAGGAAAATATTGATATCGAGTTTTCAAAAATTATGATTAAAGTATTATTCAGAATGCCATGACTTCGAATCCATAACACTCAATTTTTCAGTTTATTTAGTTATTCAGTCAAAAATTCAAATTATACAGATCAGTTTAAAGATGTTATGGTTATTTCTATATTATGGTAAAAACAGTAAGATATATATATATTAGTACTAAATAGTATCAGACCCTGTGGTGATATTCAGCCAGATTGAGACAGCAGAGCACAGTACCGTTGCTATTTCATATTAGAGTGCAACCACATATCTCAGATAGTATGTGGATTCCGTCTAACCGCGCCAGGAGAGATTGCAATCTCCCTAGAAAACTGGGTTGAGGTGGCTGGTTAGACGAGATAGAGTAGGAGTATGCTCGGAGAGACTGTAGTAGGTCAGATGGTTGATAGAGATATGGATTGACTTGCCTGGTAGGCCAACCAGAGTAAGTCTCACTTACGAGCCGCACAACCCTATCATGAGGGGTTAAATCATGACATTTAGTTTTCAAGGTATTATCACAGCTGTTTATATATATATACAGATATACAGTGCAACAATAGTTTTATTATAATATTAGAATAATGTGTGATTAGAAAACTCAGATATCCAGTTGTATTTTAAGCAATAATAAATGTGACTTATACAGTATACTAAACTAGCAGTTTTACAGTCTCAAGTACTATAATAGTGGATTTAAATGTGTAACTCAGTAGTCATACACTAGTAATAGCATATTTCCTCTTACTGAACGTTGTCTAATCCTAATGACTTACCATTTTTCAGGTGATCCAGCTAGACGAGTAGATTAGGCTCGCGGATAGAGTAGTTCTTGCGCTGCTCTTTCTGGAAGGGTAGGTGTTTCTATGGTGTCAGTGGATTGGGGGTAGATCCCCGGATTTTGATGACATCACTGGGTGTTTAAGTAGTGCTAAACATGAAACTATAAACAATATATATATACAATACCAGAAACCTAATAGTCCCATAATATATATATATATATATATATGTTTAGCGCTGCTTAAGAATGTATTGCGTATAGAGTTTTTCTCAGTGCTCTTCTGGGCCTGAGCTGTTTCCAGTAGTATTACAAACAGATTTGCTATATGTTTTATATAAAAAAAAATGGTATGAAAAAGTAGGTCGTTACAATTTGGTATCAGAGCCCAAGTTGCTAGGTTCTGTAGACTCCAGAGTACAGCGGAAACAATAACAGAATATAGGAAAAGGATTTGAGGTTTCGTTCTGTGGTCTGGGTATAGGATTTTCATAGTGGTTTCTGTGTCTTTCCTAGGGTGACGATTTCAGGAAAGTCATAGTAAACTATTGACGAGTCGTGTGTCTAGGTCGAAGGATTGGATTTTGGGTTAGGAATAGGGGGGATAGTTAATAGTAAATTTGAAGTTTTGGTTGAATGAAATAAATTAGATCTGTACGGGAGATAGGATCCTAAAACAGTGTTCTTTGTATTTTCAGGGTGGATCCAGGGAGCAGTGGTACAAATAATGGAGGTGATAGACCAGGACCCTCTAGTATGGGAGGTAGAGATACAGATGTAGTATTACGCAGCGTCACCCAGCAGGTGATGGCTGAGATGGCTAGAAGCGTGGGAGAGCATGGCTGCACGATCGAGCAGTTTACGGGGATGAAGCCTCCATCCTTTGCTGGAGGAGCTGACCCAGTTGTGGCTGAAAATTGGGTTCAGGATATTGAGGAGATTTTGGCAATGCTAGCATGTACAAACGAATAGAAGATGTCATTTGCATCGTTTAAACTGACAGAAGAGGAAAAGCACTGATGGAGATCAGTGCGATTGATTGAGGAACAGAGGCCTGATCCCGTGCCAGTGATATGGAGTCGATTCAAGGAGCTATTTTTCAAGCGATATTTCCCTACTATCGCTTGAAGTGCGAAGGCAACGAAATTCCTGCATTTAGCTTACGGGTAGATGACAATATTGTAATATGCAGCACAGTTTATTGAGTTGTCTCGTTTTGCACCACACTTGGCACCTGACGAGAAGAAGAAAGCAAGGAAAATTGAGGAAGGCCTAAGGTAGAATTTTTTTGAGCAATTCGTCGATTTTCGGGCTCAGATGTTCACGGAGGTAGTGGACAGAGCTGCTGTTATCGAGAGTGGTATGCAGAGAGGTGCCGCAACTTAGAATCAGAGGAAGAGGCCCAAGCTTTAGGATTTTTAGGCAAGTTCCAGCCAGGGCTCGTGGAGAGGAGACCGATATGGAGGTAGCCAGGGACAGACGATGGGGTGCAGTGGTCCTCATGGTGGACGAACTATTCCTACCTATCCTAGATGTGGCTGGAGGCATCTAAGTGAATGTAGAATGGGAGAGGACATCTGTTATAGTTGTGGGAGACTCGGGCATCGGTCTTGGTCATGTCAGGGATTGCCAACACAGGGATCAGCTCCCAGACCATTTTGGGGTGGTTATTAGGTGCCCCGTAAAGGCTAGTATAGGAACATTGCACCGGCAAGGGTCTATGCGTTGACGCTGGGTGACGTCGAGGTAGCTGGAGACATAGTTACAGGTACCCTTATTGCTTTTTCGTATAAAGTTGTTGTTTTATTTAATACAGGTGCCACCTATTCTTTTATTTCGTCGATATATGCTAAATTGACGGGGTTTGAGGCAGGTTTCTTTTCTCGGCCATGTGATCTCTGAGGCAGGTGTATAAGTT
This sequence comes from Malania oleifera, assembly GCF_029873635.1. Lineage (NCBI taxonomy): Eukaryota > Viridiplantae > Streptophyta > Magnoliopsida > Santalales > Ximeniaceae > Malania > Malania oleifera. The sequence goes on from NC_080419.1 coordinate 16,314,473, forward strand.
GACCCAAGTAAGATCGAGGCAGTGGTGAATTAGGTGAGACTAGGGAATGTCCAAGAGGTTAGAAGTTTTCTGAGTTTGGCAGGCTACTACCGACGCTTTGTTAACGGTTTCTCTAGATTATCAGGTCCGCTGACGTGACTCACAAGGAAAAATGTGAGGTTTGAATGGACTGATGACTGTGAACAGAGCTTTCAGGAATTGAAGCAAAGGTTGGTCACTGCCTTAGTGTTGGCTATGCCATCAGGTGAGGACGAGTTTGTGATATACAGTGATGTGTGCCTAAAAGGACTTAGGTGCGTATTAATGCAGCATGGCAGGGTTATCGCATATGCTTCTAGGCAGCTTAAAGAATATGAGAAAAACTATCCTGTGCATGATTTGGAGCTAACTACAGTGGTGTACACTCTTAAGATTTGGAGGCATTATCTGTATGGAGGAAAATGTGAAATCTTTACGAACCACAAAAGTTTAAAATATTTCTTTACTCAGAAAGAGTTAAATATGAGGCAAAGAAGGTGGCTAGAACTTATTAAAGATTATGACTGCACTATTGGCTACCATCTAGGGAAAGCAAACGTGGTGGCTGATGCTTTAAACAGGAAGTCAGTGGGAGCAGTAGTATCAGCAGTAGAGATGCAGCATCCTATTTTGATGGATTTGGAGAAATTAGGCATGGACCTGATAGAGGATGATCATTAGTCATTCATTGCTAACTTGGTGATTCAACCTACATTACAAGAAAAGATTAAATCTGGCCAAAATGTTTATCCAGAATTAGCAGAGTTGATAGAGAAAGTGCAAGACGGATAGGAGGAGGATTTCAGTGTATCAAATAACGGAGCCCTACGGTTCCTTACTAGACTATGTGTTCCTACAGATTTCGAGATCAGAAGAACTATATTGGAGGAGGCTCACAGATCCCTATACACCGTACATCCAGGTAGTACTAAAATGTATTGGGATCTACGGGAATCCTTTTGGTGGAGCAGTATGAAGAAGGATATTGCTGAATTTGTAAAGCAGTGTTTGACGTACCAGCAGATAAAGGCTGAGCACCAGAGACCCGTGGGGCAGTTGCAGCCACTCTTCATTCCAGAGTGGAAATGGGATCATGTCTCTATGGATTTTGTTACTGGGCTACCACCAGTGCGACAAGGATTGAATACGATTTGGGTGATCATTGATCGTCTGAAAAAGACCGCTCATTTCATCCCTATTAAAGTCGGTTATTCCGATAGATTGGCAGAAATATATGTTCAGGAAATAGTTCGCATCCATAGTGTACCGGTATCCATAGTCTCAGACCGAGATCCTCGGTTTACTTCACGATTTTGAAAAAGCTTTCAGGAGGCTATGGGAACACAGTTAGCATTCAGCACTGCTTTCCACCCCCAGACGGATGATCAGACTAAGAGGACGATCTAGACATTGGAAGATATGTTTCGGGCATGCGTGCTAGATTTTTGGGGTAGTTGGACCCAGTTTATGCCGTTGGTTGAGTTTGCTTACAATAATAGCTATCAGGCCAGTATCGGCAAGGCACCTTACGAGGCACTGTTTTAGGTCCGGAGATGGTACAGCCAGCATGTGATAAAGTCCGACTAATTAAAGAAAGAATCAGTACCGCGCAGAGTCGGCATAAGAGCTATGCAAAAACTCGTCGCTAGGAGTTAGAATTTTTTGTGGGAGATCAGGTATTCTTGAAGATAGCTCCTCTGAGAGGGGTTATGAGGTTTGGGAAGAAATGCAAGCTCAGTCCTAGGTATGTTGGCCCTTTTGAGATATTAAAGAGAGTGGGGTCAGTTGCCTACAAGCTAGCTCTGCCACCAGCTTTGTCTAGAATACATGATGTATTCCATGTAGTCATGCTGAGGAAATACGTCCCAAATTCGTCCCACATAATCAGTTGTGCATAAATAGACCTTAAAGATTCATTAGCCTATGAGGAAGCACTAGTACAGATCTTAGACTGAAAGACACAAGAATTACGCACCAAAGAAATTCAGCTGGTGAAAGTTTTGTGGAGAAACCATGCTATAGAAGAAGTTTCGTGGGAACTTGAAAAAGAAATTAAACAGAAATACCCACACTTATTTAATGAATTATAGTATTAGTCAGTATGGTTAGATAAAGATAGAGTTTGTTTAATGCAGAGTAATATTTATATGTTTGTATTTTAGATTATAGGATAGGTAATGTTTTGGTTTTGGGAAAAAAAAAATTTTGAGTATATTTGTAATCTCCCAGGACCTCGAATGTAACCACGGTATTCCTCCTCTATAAGTGAGGGTAAGTAATAAAATAAGTAGACAATTTTCTTTAGAGAGTGGTGTATGGTACGGATAGTAAATTTCGAGAATGAAATTTTTATAAGGAGTGGAGAATATAGAGACCCAAAGGAATTATATTAATTAAATAATAAAAGGAGAAAAAAAGGAAATTGTAAAGGGGGTCATAGCAGGTCCTTATCGACGAACGCAAAGTGGCTTATTGGGATCGTCGATGGGGACACGTGTCTTGTTGACGAGGAGATACCAAGAGGCAATTTTTAGCTCTGAATTTCATCGACGAGGTGTAAGCGGTTGTCGACAAACTTCCTTCTTGGCCTCGTCGTCGAAATGACGTGTCTCATCGATGAAGGCTAGTGTATAAATAGCCTAAACTTGAATTTTTTGCAGAGTTACGCGCAGAAAACCCTTTTCTCTCTCCTGTTCGTCCCCTCCCCCTTCTCTCTAAGATTTTGGGCCAAATCCTTGTTGATTCGATGATCCGAAGCCGCCACGACACTCCTAAGAAAGTTTTCTTCAAGTCTACTGGAGTGGGTCATTGGTGGGGCTGACTTGAACTCCATCCTAAATTCAAGGTAAGGCCTTTTATTGAGTATTTGACTTTTTCGTAGTTATAAGAAATGTAGTACTCAAAGAAATACTGAAATTTTGTTCAGAGAGATATTATTTTCAGGGTGTTGAACCAGGAACCCTGCGGGTGTAGGACTAGACACTATAAGAGCTTTTCAGTAGTCAGGTAAGAGACATATGCTATGCTAGGAATTCTAGAATATTTGCCAGATATATATGTATCAGTATTATTGTTCAGTTTTCTAGAATTTTTATTATTATTATTATATCAAGAGATGCAAGTTTTAAAGCATGGGATTAAATTACTTTATTGTGTGGCATGAGTTTATTACATTTTAGTATGATATTTATACAGTTTTACAAATATCATGTTTTACAGCTTATTAGCGGGATAATATTGATATCAAGTTTTCAGAAATTATGATTTAAAGTATTATTCAGAATGTCATGACTTCGAATCCATAACACTTAGTTATTCAGTTGATTCGGTTATTCAGTCATAAATTCAAATTATACAGATCAGTTTAAAGATGTTATGGTTATTTCTACATCATGGTAAAAATAGTAAGATATATATATATATATATATATATATATATATATATTTATAGCAGTACTAAATAGTATCAGACCTTGTGGTGATATTCAGCCAGATTCAGACAGCAGAGCACGGTACCGTTGCTATTTCATATTAGAGTGCAATCACATATCTCAAATAGTATGTGGATTTCGTCTAATCGTGTTAGGAGGGATTGCAGTCTCCCTAGAAAGCTGGGTTGAGGTGGCCAGTTAGACGAGATAGAGTAGGAGTATGCCCGGAGAGACTGCAGTGGGCCAGATGGTTGTTAGAGATATGGATTGACTTGCCTGATAGTCCAACTAGAGTAAGTCCCTCCTACGGGCCGCACAACCCTGTCATGAGGGGTTAAATCATAACATTCAGTTCCTAGGGTATTATCGCAGTTGTTTATATATATATATATATATATATATATATATATAGTGCAGTAGCAGTTTTATTATAATATTAGAATAATGTGTGATTAGAAAACTCAAATATCCAGTTGTATTTTAAGCAATAATAAACGTGACTTGTACAGTATACTAAACTAGTAGTTTTACAGTCTTAAGTACTATAATAGTAGATTTAAATGTGTAACTCAGTAGTCACACAATAGTAATAGTATATTTCCTCTTACTGAGTGTTGTCTCATCCCAGTGACTTACCATTTTTCAAGTGATCCATTTAGGCAGGCAGATCAGGCTCGCGGATAGAGGAGTTCTTGCGCTACCCTTTCTGAAATGGTAGGTATTTCTGTGGTGTCAATGGATTGGGGGTAGATCCCCAGATTTTGATGACGTCAATGGGTGTTTTGTGATATATATATTATGGAACTTTTAGGTTTCTAGTATTGTATATATATTGTTTACAGTTTCATGTTTACCGCTACTTAGGAATGTATTGCATACAGAGTTTTTCTCAGTGCTCTTCTGGGCCTGAGCTGTTTCTAGTAGTATTACAAACAGATTTGCTATATGTTTTATATATTAAAAAAAATGGTATGAAAAAGCAGGTCGTTACAATTTTAATTCAGGTCTGTAATAATAATCTATCGGTTTGTAATAGTTAATGCATGTCATGCATGGTAGGAACTATAAGCTCAAGACCATAGATGGACCTTAGGGATCACCCTTCGGTTGATCGACACTGGATTTTTTCGGTCGGCTCTCAAACGCCTTAGGTTGACCATAAGACTCACAATGTTGCATGAAAAAGTCCCCCATAATCTTAGAATTAACTATCATATGATTAGGGAAAATTTTATAAGAAGAATAGGACCAAAATGCACAAAGTTGGCATGTTTAATCGACCGAACCCCAACACTATGTGCACTTCGGTCGACCGAACCTCCCTAGGGTCAATGGTTTGACCCTTCGGTCGGCCGACCTCAAAATAAGCAGCGATGCCTTGGTCGACTGAACTAACACATGGGAAATCCCAACGCCCTAGCAAACTGAACTCACAGTTGTAAATTGGTTCGGTCAAACGAACGTTCATCTTCGGTCAAAGGAACTTAGTTCGGTCGATCGAACTTCAGAGGTTCTGAAATCGCCTCTAGTCTGGTTGACCATCACTGCAATTCAAAAACACCCTGGTCGACCGAAGTGAGTAACAAGGTCGACCAAACCCTAAAAATGGTCAGCTGAACTTCTCGGATTGCTTAATTTTTACCAAGGTTAAACTGAGTTATTTTTAATTAAACTCAATTAATCTTTTTCCAAAATACCCAACGTACCCCCAATGGCTATAATTTTTCTCATCTCTATATATAGGTCCTCATTTGCAAAAATTAAGTAGAGATTAGAGATTAGATTAAATTCATTTTTCTCTCTAAAATTCCTTGAGCATACAAGCCTATATACTCCACCCATTTTATTCCTTTGAAAAATCAACCTTGGTGAGAGTATCTTGAGTTATTCCATATAGTTCCTACGTGCTTATAGTTTCATATAAGTATATTGATTTTTTATTTTAGTGAGAGTAAGCCTAGAGGTCTTCCCCAATGATTTAATCCATAAATTCATTTGTGGGGAAACCTTCTTAAGCTTGTGAGTCTTTGCACTCTTATTGCAAGACTCAAAAGTTTGTCTTGTGTTGTGAAGAAAAATATTTTTGACAAGTTTATTTTTACAAATATCTCTTATGCTCAATATTTTCGAAAAAACATTTTTGAGATATTTGATCATTCTATTAGAAATCTTTGAAACCCTATTTGTGATTGAGATATATTTATATATATTGTTTCAAAAATCAATTGATAATACACTCTTGCACTTGATTGCTTAATGAAATTAACTTGAGTATTATTACACACGTATTTGCACGGAACTTATAGTTCTTATATTATTAATGTGCGTTAGTTATTACTTGTGCATATTGGCACATATATGCTTGTGGAAAAGCATTTTATTTGTACGCCAAGTTTGAGCAAATTGATTGTATTCCAGGAGTGGGTCTGAAGAGGAAGACTTGCTTTGGTAAAAGTTTCGGATTGGCTTTGACCTGGTTCGGAAAGTTAGGTGCATCATCTTGGTAGGGTACAGTTGTAAGTTAAGGTCAGCCCCGTTAATTGACTTGGTTGTAAACAGTGCCGCTCTACCCATTAAGTGAGTTGTAGTGGAAACTCTCTTACTTGTGAGCTCGAGGTAGGGACGTAGACAATATTGGTCAAACCTCAATAACATATCGCGTGTGCACTTTACATTTCAACACTTTATCTTTACTGCTAATGTATGTTATTTTCAATTGACTATGAATGTTGTGCATGATTTAGTTTCCGTACATTATATTTATCTGCGCATTTGGAATTGCATAGACAAACCCTAGGTTGTGTATATACTGTTGTTTGATAGTTTAACCTAGAAGATAAATTTTTAAAATACCAATTCACCCCCTCTTGGGAATACACCAATGCCAACATAATCTATAATGCGAAAACATAAAATATACATACCAGGATCGTTCATGACGTATACAAACCGATAAGAACCGTTTCTCTCGCTTAACCTTGATCTCTTTCTATATATCACTAGATGTATGAGAGTAACCTGATGAATAGAGAACAAAAGTAGAGAGAGGACAATTCCTATATTTCTTTTCTTTAGATCATTCCATAAACATACAAGAATGAATCTCTCATTTACAACTACTCCTTATAACAATAGTTGTATAGAAAAACCTTTTTATCTTCCAACCATTAATCTCACATTATAAGACTTTTCATAATCCATAGATAAGCCATTTCATTTTCCTTATCATAAGTCATTTCACTTATCATATGGAACACTTATCTTTCATGTGTTATTCATATGGGACATATCCTTTGATCGCTTAAATAAATTACACATATATGCCAATTCTTCTCTCTCCCTCTCATAATGCAATTTTGAAATTTTTGTAATTTATAACTATTTTACCTAGATGTACCTAGGCAATATTAGCTTAAAAGATTCACAATGTCAATATGGAGGAAATTCATTTTTCCATATTTTTCTTCTCTTTTCTTTCCTTTTCCAAACAAAGACTTTCATCCAAAGAACCCTCGAGGAAAGAAAAATAAAAGGAAGCATTTTTTTTATTTTATTTTCTTTCTAGATCTAATAGTATTGGAAATAAACTTTTATTCTAATATGATTAAAAAATAAGAAAAATCAAATGTTAATCATGTGTAAAATCAAAATTGTATTCCTTGATTTGTTACATATTTTATTTTCTTTCTTATTTTTTTATCAATAACCAAAAATAAAAGACTCAATCGATTCATATTTTCCTTTCTTTTTATTTATATTATATGAATTTCAAACGATCCTACATGTGATATATTTAAATATATTTTGAGTTGGAACTCAACTTATTCAAATATTTTAGTATTTTGAACTCGAGTAGAATTAAATTGAATTAAGGGACGCGTCTCCGAGTAACTCACAAGTAAACTCAGCGAGAGTCATAAGCAAGGGGAGTTTGAGTGGTCCATGGATGGACGGTCAAGATTTCGTGCGCAAAATGGACGGCCAGTACGGAATGGGTTTAGTGGACACAAAAGGTTTGGCACTTATCAACTGGAAGCGCCTGAGCAGCCCCACTCGCCGTCGGTGCACGTGGATACACGCTCGGGTACAGTTTTCCCATACCGCGGCTTGACAGGGTGGCTTCCGCACACTCTTCTCTGTTTGCCCAAAAGCGCGTGGAATTTTGCTTTCCAGTTCTCTCCTACTAATTATTTAATACTCAACCCGGACTTTCCATTTTTACCCCTTACCACTCACTTCCATTCTTTTTCTATTTCTTTTTTCTTTTTTTGCATGGAGACATCTAACTTGAACCAACACCTTTTTTAAAAAATAAATATAAATAAAAAATATTTTAAATATATTTCCTCCATACATCAAATAATATTAAAAATAAAAAATTAATATAATATGATTAAATAAGATTATTAATTAAACGATCATAATATATGATTTCTAAATTTCAAATATAGAATTTAATGTCATTGTAAAGCAATGAGCAAAGCAAAAACTTTCAGAAATTTGTAATGATCCAAAAATTTAACTACTAAAAATATAAAAATGCTCTGATACCATTTATTACGCCCCGACCCGCCACGTGGGTCCGGAGTGCTAGTAAAATATAAAATACTCTCTAATACCACATATATATTTCAACCCGCCCTAACCAAGGAATCTCTGGTCCTCCTGTCATTTTTGGAAATAAAACCTTACAGCGAAAAATACTAAAACATCAAAATACTTTACCAGAGTTCTAACTGTTTTCAAGTACATACATAATTCCATATCATGATATTACAACACAAAAAGAACTAAAACTACTGTCTAATGTCTCACCAGCTCTGACAATCACTATTAACTGTCTAATCCCAACCCGGTAGTATGTTAGACTCAATTTCCTGAAGGACCTGAAAAATGATTTGTATAATGGGGTAAGACACTTCTCAGTAAGACGGATTATATTATTATTAGTGTGTGGCTAGTATGAGTTCCCGTGTGAATATAAAACTTCTATTATTTAATTGTATATGAAATGACATTTAAACTGTATTGTCGACTCAATATAGCCCATAAATAGTAAATTTGCCCATATGTGCATAAAAGATACAACCTGCACTGCTGAACTAGCGTCGTCACGCTTTCACATACTTATACGACATGCTTCTCCTCATGACGGGTTGTGCGACCTGAAGGCTAGACTCAGCATTTGGCCGGCCGACCATAACTGAATCAGAAAAGGTAGTAAGTATGATTGTGTCTACCCTTAACTCGGAATTGCATTGAGAAGGGTCACTTGGAATTACTTCGGATGGGGCCCCTGGAACTGCCTCGGGGTAGTACTGTACCTAGGTCTCCAATTGACTATCCCGTATCACACTATCATCCGAATGTGATTGCACTACCTCCCAAAACTAGTTACGGTACCGTGCTCATAATATAACATCACATATCCACAGGATTCTTAAATCATATATGACAATTTACGCAATAAAAACTGTATAAGACATACGCTATTCATAATCTTGTAAAATATCTATCATATTTTGTCTCGGTATAAAATCGGCATATCAAATCTTGGCTTACACTCATCACATCAAATCTCGGCTTATAGTAGTCACATTATACTGTGTAATATCAGTTAAAACATTCTGTTCATATATGTCATTTAAAAATTGTTCTCATGCCACACAATTTTTATCTGATAAACCATAAATAAAATAAACTGACTGGGAACTATACGAGTTGTTGAAAACAGGGGTATGAGCATCTCTAGAGTTTTATTTAACTCAAACTACATATTTTATTGAAAATAGGAGATGTTCAAACCATTCACGCTAGCTTTCCCAAAAAACATATACAAGTCAAAACAACCATTTCCATATATCTGATTTGTTCAGAAAATCATATATATTGTTTCTGTAAACATATATTGCAATTTAATCAATCCATACTTCAAATATAACTGGCATAATATAATATGTTTACTTGTTCCTAAAGAAAATGCCTAAAACCTTCGAAACCACCGAAGCCTAACCGCACGAATCCGCCGAAGATCTACGGCCTATGTGCCGGGAGAAGGGAGAGAGGACCGAAGAGCACTTGCGGAGAGTTCCCGGGGATAGAGAGAGAGAGTGAGAATCAAAACCCGAATTTTTAGAGAGAGAGAGAGAGAGAGAGAGAGAGAGAGAGAGAGAGAGAGAGAGAGAGAGCAAATTAAAGTTATGAAGAAATAAACATAACTTAGTCCTTAAGTAACTCTGCTCGCAGGAAAACTGTCGACGATTTTTCTGGGCTTGACAAAATTGTCGACAGTTTGGCCTTTAAACAGCTCTCAGTAGTTTACTTGCAAGAAAACCGTCGACGGTTTTTCTGATTCTCATGAAACCAGCGACGATTTGGTCCTGGCCAAACCTTTTTTCCTCTTTTTCCTTTCCTTCATCTTTTCTTTTATTTATTTATTTATTTATTTTCTTGATTCAAGTTACTACAAATTAATAATGGAAATAGACAAATTAAGAATGAAGATGTTTGATTTCATTAAATCCTTTTGTTTATTCTATTATGTGTTAAATAGAATAACAAGAACATTTGCATGAGTATTTTTTTTAGATTATTATTTTCTTATATTATTTTTATTTGTGTACTTTATTATTAATAATAAATATTTTGTAAAGCAAATGTATGACCTAAAGATATAAGAGATCAAGGTAGGTACTAGTCCATTATGGAACTCATTAACTAAAATTATTACACCCATTGGGTTAGTGTAAATTTGACAAGTATCTCATTTGTAAAAGATATTTAAAATAATATTTTATTAAAATTACTTGTTCGGATACTTTAGCACTTGGAAATTAAAAAAAAATTACAAAAGATACTATACTAATCAAAGTTCAGAAAATCTCTTTAATTATTTTCTTTACAAATCTACCAAAGTCCAACTAGGTTGCATCATTGGACGGAAGTTGAATTTAACTTATTAAGTGCGGGTACCCTATTTTTAGTCTTATCATAATAAAAATATGTATGTGTGTGTGTGTGATTTACTAGTGAATAACTTAGTTTCAACATTTTAGATGAATTGCAAATGCAAAAGTTGTCGGTTCAACAAATTTGCCCTAAATCACGATGTACAAATGGTACCAAAATATTGAGTGGACTATACTCGTTATTATTCACACGGTGAAGCTGCACAAATAGAGTAGAATAGAGTGGATTTGCATCCCACTGAATGATGCGGCACAATGATGATGTCGTATATTAAAGTTTGGGATATTTTTATAGCTCAATCATTCTTATGCTCATCATAAAGAGAATATTTGGATATTTCTAAACTTAAGCAATTATGCTGTCAAAATAATTTTACTTTAGTATTTTCGATTAGTTGACCTCTTAAAGCCATCAAATGAGTAACCCTAATGTTACACAACTCTTATCTGATTCTTTTCCATGAACCTTTTGAATAATAATAATAATAATAACAATAATAATAATAATAATAATAATAATTATTATTATTATTATTATTATTATTATTGTTGAAGACGCTAAAAATGTGAGAAAATATAATTTTTGTTTTAATTATCAAAAAAAGTAATATATATATATATAATAAATTAATGTTTAAAATTTTAATTTAACATGTCATTAACATTTTATTTTCTTTATTTACTATTTTATTTGAATAAAATTTCACTTAAAACATTCAATTTAAAGAGAAAATATAATGTATTTTTATTTTACTCAAAAAATTCGTAATCTAAACATAATATTTTTTGGAATTTAGAAAACATTAAGAAAAATAAAGTAAAAAACTAAGAAAACTATTTTTCATGCATGTTTTAATGTTTATTAAGAAAAGTCAGAAAAAAATGACTCATAAAAATTAATTTTACATACAATTTATTTTTTTATTTTTTGAATAGAACAACAAATTTTTATTTTTAATATTATCTTATATAGAGAGAAATCCATGGAAAATAAAATATCTTTTTGGTTTTTTGTCGTTCTTTTATTTTTTTTATTTTTTTATATTAAATTCCATAAAAAATGCAAATTTGTTCTAATATGTTTAAGAATAACACCATTAAATGTTAATAACAATATACAAAATTTAAGTAAAAAACATATTAAAATTTTTTTTAAAGAAATATTTAGAAGAAAAGCTTGAAATTCACTTTAGTATCATGTTATTATTCAAACATGATTAGGAACCATGTTGACGCATAATAGTTTAAGCTAAATATTCTTTGATTTGCATGTGGAGCACATGCAACTGTGGTCCGTTGAACACCAATCCTTTGACAATTGACACCCCCCACCCCCAACTTTTAAAATATTATAAAACCGATCCACTCCATTTTCCTTTTCCTTTTCCACCTCCTTAATCATTACTTTATATTCATGAAATGATGTGTGACATGATATAGCACACCTCTTTTTAAATGTTACTATATAAAATTTATTGTACGTGGCTTATATCGAGTGGACACGAGCGGTTCTTCCTAATATGGGATCTAGGCGAATGATTTAATTAAGGATTCTTAATATTTTATTTAATTTTTATTTTTATTTAAAATTAATTTTTCTAAGTACATCAAGTAATTTTAGCTGCAATGCATGTGCACTCCACCCACCAAACACGTGAATTCCATGAAACTAACAGAGATGGAGAATGGTGAATGCATGCTGGGGTATTGAGTATTGACACAGTAATTAGTAGTTATAAATAATGTTAACATTATAATATTAAAAAAAAATTGGTGGTCTTAGGTAAGTACCTCAATGGACTTAATGAAGAGCCGGCCCTGAGAGTGGAACATGTCTACATAAAAAGCAGGTTGATATCGAAAGTGAAGCGGAGTGAAATGAGGAAAGCATAGCGTACCGAGCGGAACGACGACGTCTATTTTTTGGGCTTGTAATTTATTATTTTATTAGCTGAAATTATTAATAGGTTAGGGTGCAGGGGCAACGCACCTGCGTTACAATACAGGGGTATCTGAGAAAATTTTTGAATACTTTTGTACGACTAGGGTTAGTATAAATACATATGATGTAACCCTATTTTGATATAGTGAAATTTAGCCACCACTTGCTCCTGTGGCTATAGGCATACTGCCGAACCACGTTAAATACGTGTTTTTTTTTTTTGCTTTATCTATCTTTTTGTTTTTTTTTTTGTTTTGGTACTATTCATCATAATTACCACACATTGTACAAGAAAATCAAATGATTTGATTGCTTATGTTGCAAAAATTTGACCCCATTAATATGAATTAATTTCTTTAATGGGTGAGATTTGTTGATTTTGTTCCTAAATTTTGCAAAACAAAATTAGGTCAAAGGGTTTCGATGACGTTGCTCAGATTGTGCGTAAGTAATTACTGGTTTAAAACATGTAAATGTTAATAAAATGAAGGAAAAATATGAAAAAGATGTTGACTTTTCGAGTCTGATCCCTAGTTTTGATAATGACAAATCGCATGTTACTAATGTATGTGCCTAAGTATTTTAACAGGTTAATCATTCAGAACACACACATGTAAGTGAAGTGGAAGCCAAAAAGGACTTAAAGCACATAATCTTGGCTGATTCCATGAAGAGTCAAGAGTAAAAGAAGAAGACATTTGTTTTAATTGTAAATGCATTTTTGTTTTATAATTTTTTGGGTCTGTAATAATTATGGTTTGTAATATTTGCATCACATGCATGATAGGGATAAAAGCTCAATATGACATTAGACTGACCGTAGGGAACCAAACCAGACTTCGGTCGATCGACGTTGAATTTTTAGGGTCAAATTGAGGGCAAAATTGTAAGTTAAATTGTCCTTGGTCGACCAACCGCTTGTGTATAATATTACCACGGTCGACAGAAACACTGTTCACACACGAAGTCAAACTTTGACATTCCCTCGGTTGACCGGACCCTAGGCAGTGTAAATGCCTCAATTGACTGAACCGACCAAGAAGTCAAAATGTTGACTTCACGATCGACCATTCTGAAATGAACATGTCCTCCACGGTCGACCGAACTAACACGTGTCTAACCCCCAACTACTTGGTCGACCGAACTCATCGTTCAAAGTGGCCACGATCAACCGAACCTCACGAACGGTCACTCGAACCTCAACCATGGTTGACTAAACCTACAAGGGGTTCGAAATCGCCTTTGGACAATCGACCAAAACTTTAGTTTAAAAATGCCATGGTCAACCGAACTTTGTGATATGGTCGACCAAACCTTAAATACAGTCAACTGAACCTCTCGAATTGGTAAAATTTTTACCGCAGTAAAATAGGATTAATTTTCATTAAACTCAATTAAACAATTTTTAAAATACACTTGATGTAACGCCTCGGCCCTTTATACGATCCCGGAGTGCTACTACACCTGTATAATACACCTGTTTCTGATAAACATACATATACAACCCGCCCTGAATAGGGACATACGAGTGTTTTATACTAATCTGTAATCTCATGTACAGCGGAAAACATAAACATCCATATGGAAATCTAAAAGACAAACCAGAGTTTCTAAACTGTATCCTCACATAGATACGAATGTACTTAAAACATAACTATTTTTATAATCCCAAAAAAGACATTATGAACCAAGTCTATTACATATACAAAACACTTACGTAATCTACACATAATACGACACTCCAAATCCCTCTAGCAACTAGGATCGACGTCCTGCAGGACCTGAAAGAAAGGTTGTATATTGGGGTGAAACCCTTCTCAATAAGGTGGAGGATATTACATCAGTGTGTGACAACATGTGTTTATTTCAGTTGAAAGCAGTTACACATAAAACATATTCTCAATATTGTAATATAGGAGATATTTATATTTTTATTGCAAAAGATAATACAACATCGTTGCAAGCGAGAATTCCCGAGGTTAGGGTAGGGTACAGGCCCATACACTATACAATCCCTCCGCCCGGTACTCAAACCTGTGACTTTACCTATTTTAGTTTTTAAATCATGTATATGCATATTGAGAACACCATCCAGCATAGAAACATCATAACTAATGCCAACACTACCCCTTGGCGCGGGTTATGGAATGATAAAGCACTGCTCAAGCCCTACCTTGTGCAGGCACTTGTCAGTCTTCACCGTTATTATAGTTCGACTGAACCTCCTTCACCTGACCCATTAATTCACCCGTGGCACTTCTTACCCAGCCGACTATCTCGATACCCCCACTGAAAAACAGATGTGTGGTTGCACTGTACCTGAATATAGCAACGGAACTGCACTTAAGCTTTTTAAGTCTTCATATAACGTTGAGCTTTTTAAGGCTCTCATAGTAACAAGCTGCGGTCCACATATCATATATACAATTTACAATAAAACAAATTAACTTGTTTCCAATTCACAAATCACCTGTATAGTTCTAGTATTTTCACAACTCATTCATTCATACGATGGTATAAACAGGCACACATACTCTCGGTTTAACCATTTTTACATATAAAGTTCGGTATATAACCAACACCTGTTTTCAACATTTTTAGATAGCAAAATAAAACTCCAGTTCCCATAGTTCATATACGTGTATAACAATTCGACATATTCCATTTCATATCATATGTGTAATGACCCGGAATTTAAAATAATTATGAAATACAATAAATGAAATGGATTGATGGGCAACAAGGAAAAAGGAAAGAAATTAGAAAAGGAACAACAGGCCTCGTTGACGAATGTCCTGTCCTCGTCTACGAGTGTCCTTCTAAAGCTCGTCGACGAATCCAGTTCCTCGTTGACGAAGGAATCCCGAGAGAGTATATTTTAAAACTCTGAATTTCGGTGACGAAGGTAACTTCTCGTTGACGAAATCTCTACAGTGCCTCATTGACGAACCCACGTGTCTCATTGACGAAGCCTTGCCTATAAATAGGCTGGTTTTCATTTTCAACGTGAAACTCGCGAACTCTCTCTCTAAAACGGTCTCTCAGCCTTCTCTCTTCGATTTCGAGCCGGATTTGACCTGGTTTGAAAATCCAGAACCACCACGAGGTTCGTAGGATCATTCTCTGTAAGGCTGTAGGAGTTGATCATTGGTTTGAGAGACTTGGGAAACATCCCAAAATCAGGGTAAGTAAGTTATTTTGGGATTTCCTTAACGAATATTGTTATTTGGAGCCTAAGAAGTAGTAAAAAAGTATTTTTCTCAAGATTTGAGTTGATTGAAATTTATTTTAATTAAATAGGATTTTTGGATTCAAGGTCCAAGTGAACGCTGTGGGTATCAGTTCAGGGATCCTATAGGCGTAGTTTGAAAGTTAGGTAAAGGGAAAATTTATGTATTAAATCAGGTTTTTCATGAATTAAAATGGATTATGTGTTATTTGTATATATATGTTTTTATATGGGTTTAAAATATCAACCATGAAATTTATGTATTTTGAGCCTAGGAATGTTTATATAGCTATGTATATGTGAAAGTAAATGAATGTAAGTGAAAGGTATTTTCTGAGGAATTATGTAAGAAATGAAATGTATTTTCAGCATATAAATGTTAAATGTGAGTTGGCCTACTTTACATGAATATGTATAAATTTACTGTTAAATTGTGTGGCATGAGATTCTGTGCGTATATATATTTTAAATGTATGAGATGCAGGCTGAGCAAGTAAAGTATTGAGAATAAAATATGATATGGACAATGTTGCCTGTGTATGTTAAATGCAACCATGTAAATGTAAGACAGCTGGAAGACAACCATGTTAGTAGATTCTAGCGCATTTCTATGTGGACTAACTGTAGCAGATTCTAGCGCATTTCTATGTGGACTAACAAATGATGGTTAAAGAGCAGCTGTTGTACGAAAGAATAAAATGAAAATGTTTTGCAATGAAATGACAATGAAATGGCAATGGAATAAAATGTGAAATGTGAACAATGAAAATGGGAAATGGTCACTTAAAGTGAAATGCAATGTGATGTTTAAGTTATGAACAAGAATAGATGTGTATGAATGAATAATGACAAAAAGGAATAAAGTATTATGATATTAGAAGTATCTATGTATGTAGAACATGTTACAATAGGGCAAGACAAACTCTTCGCCCGAGGGCTTGCTGAGTAAGGTGAGTGCACTAGTAGCTTCAGATGTGGCAGTAGCTGCATAACGTACTAGGGTAGAGGGAATCTATTTGTAGGCGGATAGATTTCCCTATCCTTAGGGCCTTTATCGGTAAACTATTTTTGAATGCGTGAGTACGAGATCAAGTTAACACTTGAGGGCTTACTGAGTAAGGTGAGTGCCCTGATATGCTTTAGTTGTGACCTTAGGGTTACCTAAGTATCAGAGCAGAGGGGTGCTACTTATATGGGTGGGTAATCACCCCTATCCTTGGGTAATCTCATGGGCTAAATCTTTGCATGTGTTTGATTAGGTTCAGAAAATGATTTCAGAGTTATGTTAATGATTTGCAAATGTATTAAAATGATATCTGTATATTTCATGTTAGTCACATGCTGTTTTAATATGTGTATTTCTTCTCTTACTGAGATGAGTCTCACCTGAATATGAATGTTTCTTTTTCAGGACATCCTCGAGGTCGGGCTTAGGAGCTCGAGGGTTTATAGCCTTTTGAGGGTTGTAAAGAGAAAAGGGTATATTTTTTATATACTGAGGAATTGTATAAAGTTTAAATTTGAGTTTATGTTCTATGTCTCTATGTTTTAAGTCTGTAAAGAATGGAATGATTGTGAATATATTGGAATGTTTTGGAGATGTGTGTATTTATAAAAATGCAGGTGATGGATGAATTATATGAAATTTAGATAGAAATTAGTAAACTCTAGTATTATGGAATCTTGGTATTATAATATTATGATATATGGAGATGATGCTTATGTTTTCCGCTGTGAATGTATGCAAGGTTTTATGGATTATTAGGTTTTTATCAGGTATAACGCACCGGACCCGGGTTTAAGGGTTCGGGGCGTTACAATATGCCACACTCGTTTGGTCAAAAATCCGTTATATATAGTATATAACTCGAAATATAACATTTGAACGGGAAACAAGGGGTTCAAGCATCTCTTACGTTAAGTTTAATGCAAATATCAAAGTTTTGAAAAGTTTGGAGATCATACGCCAAAACTCTCATTTTTACCAAAACCATAAAATCGTAAAATCGGCATTTTTACCCGGTGAAACTTTGCAAATAAGTAGTTAATACGTGCATATAAACATAAGCTAACTTTTTAGTGGTTTAGTTTTCTAAAAAGACTGATGCAAACAAATCCCTTTACCTATTTCCCCGAACTTGAAACACGAACTATACGGTTCCGAAACAGCGAACCGAGTTCTCAAAACCTATAAACCACATAATAGTACTTCAACACAATCTTTTTACTACAGATCTACCGAATCAAAAACGAACTTAGACCCTTACCTTGATTTCGGGATAAAACCTGAAAATCCTCAAAACGAAGATCCGTTCCGCTATAACTATAGAGGTTTTCCCCCTGATCCACGTAATAACGTCGGATCGTGGATTCGGGTGACGAACAGCGAAGGATCAAAGAGAGAGAGAGAGTTCGCCGGTTCTAGAGAGAGAGAGAGAGAGAGAGAGAGAGAGAGAGAGAGAGAGAGAGAGAGAGAGAGAGAGCTTTTGTGTTTCTTAACCATGAAACAATGAAATAGATATTTATAATTTAGTTGACTCAGCCAGATTCATCAACGAAGTGGAGCACTCGTTGACAAGCAGAAGAAGGGCGTTCATTGATGACGGAGTTGGCCTCGTCGACGAGCTTGAGATTTCAAAATTCCAGAAATCTCTTGGTATCCACTCGTCGACGATCCTTTGAACCTTGTCGACGAGCCATAGAAGAGACTTCGTCGATGAGAGAAAGAGCTTTGTCGATGAACCCTGTTGTTTTCACCCCTTTAAATTCCTTCCCTTTTTCTTATTTGTTTAATTCACATTTCTGGGGTCGGGTCCCTACACTTGATGTCCCCAATGGTTATATTTTTTCCCAACTCTATATATACTCCCTTATTTGTCCTAATTAGCAAGAGATTAGGATATAGATTAGCAAAATTTTTCTCTGAAAATTTGTTGTGTTAAATCTTTCATACTCCAACCTTTTACAAATATATTGCCAAAATCTCTTTCTCATACTCATCTAGTTACTTATTTTTTAGAAAGATCATTTTTCACATTCATCTTACAAGTTTGAACCCTCCCACTCTTGCATTTGTTTGTGTATTGATTTTTGGAGAGTAGCTCAAAGTTTTTTCCATTATTTTTTACTTATAAATATTGGATTAGGAAAAACTCTTCATTGGCTTAAAAACTTGTATCCTTATTGCAAGTTTCATAAGTTTGTTTTGTATTTTGATAAAAATATTTTTAACAAGCTTAAACCCTAATATCCATTGTACTTGATATTTGAAAAATACTATTGTGATATTTGCTTAGAGTTGTAGAGACTCTTTGACTATTCATATTGCAAGTATATTATCTTGAAATTAAAGGTCTCATTCTCACTTATACATATTAACACACATATTGTTGAAAGTTAACACATGGGTTAACGAAATCTCACTTGAGCTTAATATCCTATCATTTGTGAGTGCAGTAATTACATTGTGCATATTGTGGTACATATTTGCTTAGTGTAAGAAGCATATTTGTTTGTACGAAAAAATTTGATTGTCTGTTGTATTCTTGACGAGTTATTAGAAGAGAGAGACTAGCCCTGTGAATAGTCTCGAACTTGCTCAAACCCAGTTAAGAGAACACTGGACTGGTTCAGACCCGATTAGGAGAACTAGGTGTACCATCCTGATAAGGTGTTGTATTAGGTGCCGCTCTACTCGTTAAGCGAGCCATAGTGGAATCCTCTTACTTTTGAGTTTAAGGTGGGGACGTAGGCATTGTTGGCCAAACCCCAATAACATTTCTTGTGCTTGATTTTAATTTTCACAGTTTAAATTCTAGCATTTGAATGTTTATGTTATATTGTGTATGATCATGAATTACAGAGCCTGCCATACATGTTTTGAATTTTGCTAAGTTATTTGCTTGGTGAATTGAGTATGCTTTTAGAAAGACCATAAGTTGCGAAATACTACTAATATCTAGTTTAACCTAAAAGAAAAGTTTTAAAAATCCAATTTACCTCCCTCTTGCGAATATACTAATTCCAACAAAAGATATATTTAATTACTAAAAAAAATTAAAATACATAAACACTTAATTTATTAAAGTTTGCAGTTATATTTGAAGGAATATTTATTTAAATAATTCTTAATACATAAATAACATATAAGGGAAAATATTTTTTTATTTGTATTTATTTAATTTTCTAATAAATTTATTATTTAAAAAAATCTTAAAAAAAATTGTAAAAAAGGTGGCTAAACTAGATTATGCATCTTTATTTTGGATTTTTTAAAATATTTTATTATGCATTCCATTCATTTATGGTAACTATTGTGGTTATGAGAGTTTAAGAATTAAATTATTACATTTGATGCATGAAATGAGTGCATTTGAAATTTATTATTATTAGTTTTTTTTGCAATAAAAGATGTATTGATTATGACTAACCGGAGTTTCCTTAATTAAATAAGTAAACAAGACCAAATTAGCTTTGCTGATGTATCATTGCTCCAAACCGATCTATCTCACCGTAATTTGTTAAATTGACTTTATTGACGAATCATTCTTAAGGTTGACCTTAAATGTACCTCAGTAATAAATTTTACCGAGTCATAATTATGTGATCGGAACGCGTGTGTGTGCTTGTCTAGATGAAAGTAAAAATAAAATTGGCCAAGAGTTAGGCCCGTATCTAACTAATATCTAATCTCTTCCAAATAAACCTTTTCTTGTACACTCAAATTTTAGTTTAATACATTAATATTGGAATCTGATTTTTCATTAGTAGTTTGGTTAATTCCTTTTCATTATTTACTATAGTCAATGATTTTAATTCTTTATTATTAAAAAATTTAGAAAAAATTACACTTTAGACCCTTAACATTTCACTCCACTCTTTAGAGTTTAAATTTTTTTTTATCTCACTATTTTGGTGGGAAGGTGGAATAAATTAAAAGAAACATGACTTCCACATGTGAGACAATTGCATGTTGGTCCAAACTTAGTCTTTCCATCAAATATTAATAAATAATAAAATAAGTGAACATAAATATTTTGAGTCGAGGGGCAAAAATGTCTTTTCAAAGGAAACACAAATATTATTTATTTCATAATTTCTTTAATTTTTAATTGCTTTATTATGCATTAAATATTTCCATTTCTCGACTTTCTTCTCTTCCTTGTTCCCTACTGCATCTGCTCTCCAGCCCTCCATTCCTGAAGAAGCCGGCAATCTTCATTTCTTGGGTTTTTGTGAATCTCTCTCTCTCTCTCTCTCTCTCACGCTCTCTGTCACTCTGATAGATCGGAGACACCACACTGAAAATTCTTCTCCAATCAAGGGCTTTTCTTCTTTATCTGCTCTACTTTTCAACGCGAAAGCGAAGTGGTTTCCGTGTTTTCGGAGCACGAGCGCGGCAAAAGTAACCTTTTCTGCGCCAGATTGGAGGTTATCGCCGCCGTAGATCTGCCCAAGTTCGTTTTATCGGCTAATTTTCTTGGAAAAATTAGGAACGCGCGCTCCATTTCGATCTGGGAACTCTCGTCTCCGGCTGCATTTGCCCCTCCCAAAAGCCTTGCGGAACTCATTAATTGTCCATAATTGCAACTCTCCTCCTTTTCTCATTCGTTTCAATTTAAGTAAAGAAAATAGCAATCTTGCTTTCGAGAAACTGTTTCTTTAGCCGCAAAGATATGTTGATTATTCCATATTTTGAACTTTGCTTTTGCTTTATATCCTTATTGCGGGTTCAAAGCTAGGGTTTTCGGATAGCTTTGTGTTCCGTTACTTGGTCTTCGAATGTGATATTGTGGAGTGGGTCGTTCATGTGTCGTCGTTGAATCGCATTGATCTGCGTTAAGTTATTTATTTTATTTAGAAGTAGTGTTTTGGGAATTTCATGATCCGAAGGCTTTGATTTCGGTTAGTTTGGGCTTCAAATCGAGTGGTTTTGTTCTCTTCCGATAAGCCGATCTCGCTGTCGCCGGACGCTATTTCTGATACCTTGCGTTGAAGACCTTTGATGCTTAGTATCTGAAGATAAAGATGCAGCCTGATCAGCGAAGAAAGGTAAGTTCAACCCCTGTATGTGTGTAGCAAGATCTGCTTTGCTCTGAAGGTCTGAGAAAATGTTTTATTTGGATTTAATTACTTATTTTTCTATTTAATTGCAATTGCATCTCTCTGTCTTTCTCACACGCGCAGAGTTACACGCGCGCTGACACGGTTTTCTGGGATTCTTTTCGTATTGCATGTTTTGTTCTGCGGTGGGTATAAGCCATGCTGATGGATTGAAGTGTATGTCGTGTTTGTGTCTTAAGCATCTCTGCCACATGACTATGTTCCATGTTCTTTTGCACCTAGGGTCCCACTTGAATGCAATCTTCTTGCAGACATTGCATAATTTCCCGTATCAACTGTTATATTCTGCGTTTTCATGTTGATCTGGGATTGGGAACTGAAACCCTCTTTGTTATTATGTTACGGGAGGCCAATTGTATTTCCAATGTCTGAACGTTGATTCATCTCTGTTACTTTTGGTTGTGGATACTTTTCACGCCCTTTATTTAATGGAATAGTTCAATACCTTGTAGTTATTGAACCCCCCACATTTCCCTTTTTCGTTTGCATTGTTGTTTATTATTTTGTTTCACCATCTTGTTCAAGCTCTCTTGTATCCTTAAATGACAGTTGCATGCTTGCTGGTTTTAGACATGACACTGAATACTGAAAGGTCCTTGTAGCATTGAAATAATTATGTTCCCTTATATGTATTTGCATTGATAAGGATGTAAATGTCAATTACAGATTGATATGCCCAGCAAAAGAACCACTGCAAAATCTTCTCTACGAAATTTTGAAGTCTGTATGTTATTACTTTTGCATCTTTTGCAAGTCTGAGAATGGTAGAATACTTATGTATCAACCCCCCCATTATTTTAAATGTTGAAAGTTAATTACTAACCCTCTCCCCTCTCTTTTTGCCAATTTGTGAAGTACTTCTACTTTCTCCGTAGAAAAGGTTACGGATAGATTAATTTCCATTTATGACTCTTGCTATCAATTTATTACTATGGAAGGCTTTAACTGAATATTTATCATATGTCTGGTCTATGATTGAAATTTAATCCTAACCAACCATTTGCATCTAAATAGAATAGTGTGGGAAAATTGAATTTATTTACCTCAATTGAAGGCTATATGCCTCTAGAGGATTCATGATGATCCAGCAGAAGTGATGTTCTTGATATTTTCAAGCCCAATTTAACATGCCTTTTTTAAATAAAATAAAAATTCTATAGGCTTTTGGACTTTCACATTTTTGAAATACAGGTGGTGACATTGATTCTTCTGTTACAAGTTGGACTTATTTTTGTGACACATTACTTTGTGAAAAAAAGAGATAGTAGCCTTAAACTGAGTTGAGTGGAAAAGAAGGATTTATGTTTATGGAAGATGGCTTTTGTTTTTGAATGAGTTTGATACATTTCAATCTAGCATTTCATTTGCTAAAAGGCATGTTTTGCTGTGGGACCAGGCATCTGTGGATGTTGACTTTTTCACCGAATATGGCGAGGGGAGTAGGTACCGAATAGAGGAAGTCATTGGTAAAGGGAGCTATGGTGTTGTTTGTTCTGCATATGATACCCACACTGGGGAAAAAGTTGCGATCAAGAAGATCAATGATATCTTTGAACATGTATCTGATGCCACTCGTATACTTCGTGAGATTAAACTTCTTAGACTCCTACGCCATCCTGACATTGTGGAAATCAAGCACATATTGTTGCCTCCTTGTAGAAGGGAATTCAAAGATATATACGTTGTTTTTGAGCTCATGGAATCTGATCTCCATCAGGTTATTAAAGCAAATGATGACTTGACACGAGAGCATTATCAGTTTTTTCTTTATCAGCTTCTTCGAGGTTTGAAGTACATACACACGGGTAATATGATGCTGCAATACGTTTTTATCATAATCAGTAAAATTTTCTTCGCATGAGTTATTGCAGTGCAGTCATAATATGAATATAATAGTTTCTAACTAATTTATTCCATGCCTGATATTCATATTTTACTAATGGTCTTGCAGCAAATGTTTTTCATCGAGATCTTAAACCAAAAAATATCTTAGCAAATGCGGACTGCAAACTCAAGATCTGTGACTTTGGTCTTGCTAGAGTGGCCTTTAATGATACTCCAACTGCTATATTTTGGACAGTAGGTTTTTCCCCAATCAGCTACTTTGGTCTATTCGCCCCCCTTGCATGAGAGTTCAAGTTGTTTATGGGTTTAAAATCACTATCACAATCTCAAGAGCTTATTTATTTGATTCATTCACAGGATTATGTTGCAACAAGATGGTACAGGGCTCCTGAATTATGTGGATCCTTTTTCTCAAAGGTGAAAAATTTATAGCTGCATCTAATTGTCTTGGAAGTAGAAATTTCTTCGTCCCATTATTTTGATTATTTTATTTGAGCTGTTAGAATGACAAATTTTTATTTGTGTATTTTTCTTGAAATTCAAATTTATGAATATTGTAATTTGTTGCCATTATCTCTAGTCGTTTTCTGAATATTCTAGGAAATTTTGATGTTTGAAACACTTGTGCTGTTACATTTTCATCTTTTATTGAACAGTCACATAGATGACGTGTGTGGAATGTGGATTAACAAACACAAAATCCGTATTTCTCTCACAAGAAAAAGAAAGGAATAAAAGAGGGTCTTTTAACCACGGCCTTGTACATGCTCTATAACAAATGAAATCTACTTATATGGTTGCAATTCAGCTAGTGAGTTATGAGTTTTGAGTATGACCAGACCTCGTCCTTGTTTGTTACATTGTTTCTCTTAATACTTTGAGTCTATCCTGGGATCTTCCTCCCCCTGCACAGTTTTTGGTTGCGTTATATGCACAAATCCTCATTTGGTAATTGGCAAAGTTTATGGCCTAACTGGATTTATTTATTTGTATATATTTTTTTTTCTTCAAGAAAATTCAAACGATAAAACAATGGTTGACTGCATAAATTTGTCAGGGTAGGACATATAAGGCATCATCTTTTTTAGTTAAACTTAGAGATGTAGGATTTGTAAATATATATGTAGGAAAAGAAATGGAAATAAGGGAGAGAAGGGAAGAGGAGATGCAGAAACAGAAGAAGAAGAAGAGAGAGAGAGAGAGAGAGAGAGAGAGAGATGATAACTATCTCATATTCTCATACAATACAAAAAGAAAGTACATATACATATACACCCAATATTATAAATAGTTAAATAGGATAAATAATTACAAAGTAACATCTAAGTACCTAAAATATTCTAAAATAACACTAAATTAACTAAAACTTCTAAAATTACTGATTTAAGACAACATTCCTAATTTTTATATCTTAAAAGACAGTGTAATTGTCTGGGATTATCTGTAAGAGGTCCTCCATCACTTGGCTAAAATCTAACTAGGCTTATAAATTTTGTTCATCATGGAATTTTGGAATTTTGTTTTCTTGCTTGGAGTTCTGTGAAGATATTCGAATGACTGTACATTATGCCTAAAGTTGATCTTATTCTCTATTATTGCCCAATAATTGTTGTAGCTTTAAAGATTACTAATGTTGTTTTAATTTTAAATGATTCTATATCTATCTTTTTCAGTATACACCAGCAATCGATATATGGAGTATTGGGTGCATATTTGCAGAGCTCTTAACTGGAAAGCCTCTTTTCCCTGGAAAAAATGTTGTCCATCAATTGGACCTGATGACTGATCTGTTGGGAACACCGTCAGCTGAAGCCATTGCCCGGGTCTGTTTCTTTTGCTAAATTTGTTGTTGTTATTTGTATAATATATGGGCTCCTGTGGTGGCAAAATTGAGTGGATGACAAGGGATAGGATGAGACACGATGGTATATCATGGGATGCATTATCCCTGGATAATATATGATTGGACTAGGTTTCATATTGCGTTTGTTTTATATAGAATAACTGTGAGTGTATTCCTTATATTTTTACCATCCAATGTTTAGCACGAAAAAAAGATAACAAATTTGTCCTGTCTATAATGGATTAGGAGTGAACCAGGGATATAATGTCCTGTTGTATGTTAAACACAATCAAACATGGAATGAAGAGTGATGGGATACCATATCCTATCCTACCCCCTTCATCCCATCAAATGAATAGGGCCTATGATCTTCAATCCACCATTCTTGTTTTGTAAAGGGATTACTTTTCAGGAAATAATACCTGCTTGCTCAACCATTGGTCCTATTTTTGCAGGTGCGTAATGAGAAAGCTCGGAGATACTTAAGCAGCATGCGCAAGAAAAGGCCTATCCCTTTATCCCAAAAGTTCCCGAATGCAGATCCTCTAGCACTCCGTTTGTTAGAAAGAATGCTAGCTTTTGAGCCCAAGGATCGACCTTCAGCTGAAGAGGTACGAGATGCTTGCTGCTTTATTTGTTACTTTGAGCAAGATTCTCCTAAGGATGTGTTAAAGCTTAATATACATTGTTGGCCCATAGCCTAGTAACTTAAGAACTTGTTTAGTATCGTTGCTATTTTCTGATTTTGTTTCTCTACAGTGAAGAAACAGATTATAAAAGCGGGTTTGTTTATCTTGTCAGTTTACTGTTCTCTTCTTGGTTTTCAATTGTTTGTCAAAAAACTGAAAACTAGATTTTGTGGTTTTCAATTGCTTTGACAACCTGTTGCCAGAAATTTTAGTATCTAGAAATAGTTTTTTTGGATTAAATTATTCATTTTATATACTTTTAAATTATAATCAAAATTAAATGATCATATGAATTTAAATATAATTAAAATAAAAATATACAGAAATTTCAAAAAATAATAATAAAGGCAATTACAAAATAATTTTACTATTTTTTAATTGTCATGTTAAATAAAAATTTTATTGTAAAGTAAATTTTGAAAGTAGAACAATTAAGTAAAATAATTATAATAAATTTTTATTTTTATTATAGTAATTTTTTAATGGGTATTATGTATAATTTTATTATTTTAATCGTATTTTTATAACATTATTTGATTTAAAGATGAAAATGTGCATTTTTTTAATTAATTTTTTAATTTGTATTAGTTTTACAAATGTTAACCAAACAGGTTGCTGGTTTCTAGTTTTTAGTTTCCATTTTTGGTTTTTGGTTTTTGTTTCTAGCTTTCATTTTTCTAGTTTTTGACAGTGATACCAAATGACTCATAAGCTTTTAGGCAAATTAGTATTCTAACATTGTATCAGAGCAAGGCTACTAGGAAGTATTGGGTTCTAATCTTGTTGCTCGTGTTTTATGTGGTGTTAAAAAATTATTGTATTCCCTATAATGGGTGTTATTTTCATTTGTTTATCTCTTCACATGTTGTTGGGTTGCATGTGCAGGGGAGTGTCAAAGCTTGATATACATTGTTGGCCCCCAACCTATAGCTTAAGTTTTTAGGTAAAGTGGTATTCTAATATCATGATTATTGTGCAATGCATTTTCAGGCCCTTGCAGATCCATATTTTAAGGGCTTGGCCAAGGTTGAAAGAGAGCCTTCTGCTCAACCAGTTACTAAGATGGAATTTGAATTTGAGAGGCGAAGGATAACGAAAGAAGATGTGCGAGAGCTTATATATCGAGAAACTCTCGAGTACCATCCAAAGATGTTGAAAGAATTATTAGAGGGGACTGAATCAACCGGCTTTATGTACCCTAGGTGATGTTCTAACACCTGCAGAGTGGTGTTTGACGTATTGTATGTTTTTGTGTGCAACACCTCTTCCACTTGGATTCCCTAGTTGGCATAGTTATGTGATCTAATTATCAACCTTTTTGCAGCCTGGTTCTTATCAAGTTTTTATTGACATTATTATTCACATTTTATTTAGTACTTAAGGGTCTATTTAGTTGTGGAAAACAGTTTTCATTTTTTTTTTTCCAAAAAATTGCAAAAAAGTTAGCAAAATTCTCATTACATCTATATGAAATAAATGAACAATAAATAGTTTTGACACTATTGGCTTGTGAAACTAGTTTTGTTTTTTATTTTTTATTTTTTAATTTTTCAATAATTACAAAGATACCACCATGTTTTTTAAATTTCCAAATTTATTTATAAAAGTTGGAAATTATTTTTTTATTATTTTTCTAGATTTTTGACTTTTACTTTGCATATGGGAGCATGGAATTCTTATCTTGAACTTTAATTTGTGTGAATTATGAATAGTGTGACGGTCTTGGGCCCAACTTTAGTGAGGTATTGTCTGCTTTGGCTCATTGGCCTCACGGGTTTGTCCTATAAAATACGTCTCACATAGTTGGAATCCAAACCATCCTTATAAGCCCGAATATTTCCCTAGTACACATCCTATGTGGGACCATGACATGCTCTCCCGTGCGATCTATGATGCCTTTGTCAGAGTGGCAATTATACCTTTGTGTAGGATCCACCCACATAATAGTACCCTCAGGGTGACTTTGATACCAAATGTAATGGTCTTGGGCCCATCCCCGGTGAGATACTGTCTGCTTTGGCCTACTGATATCACAGGTTTGTCCTATAAAAATGCCTCACATAGTTAGAATTCAAACCATTCTTATAAGATCAAGATCTCCCTAGTACACATCCGATGTGGGACCGTGAGACATAAAATTTCTTTTAATTCCACACAAATCCAAATTCAAATCCCAAAATCCATGATTTTAAGTATTACCTCATATAAATTTTGGAAAATTGGAATACAAGTTTTCTTTTTTATCATTATTTTGAAATTTAGAAAGAAAAAATAAAAAATTGTTTTACACACTTACACAAACTCTTTATTTTCTACTTTTAAAAATTAGAATCTTGAAATTTTTTTTTTTTTTTTTTAAAAAGAAGCTAAAAGTTTTATAATTCTTTGGAAAATTAAAAATTGGAAAATGAAAATTGTTTTCCACGGCTAAACAGACCCTTGGTTTCTCAATTCTAAGTTGTCAAGAATATCTATGTTTTTACACTTCTAGTAAGATATAAATTTGCTCCAGGAGTGAACCTTCTGCCACTTGATACTAAGTATCTCAACTGCTTTTTTTGAGTTTAAAGCTTTCAAAACCTTGGTGTATAAATTTCCTTCTGTTTTATTATGGGCATTGGTTTCCTCTGCAGCATTTTTATAGGCACAATATGTGCATGCTACTTCAACATTTGATGCGCCAAACCAGTGACTTAGAGCCTGAAACCCTGAGCTTTTTAGTTGAAAATATGAGCGACCTATTGAGTTATATAAACTGTTTTATATTCAATGCCAATTAGTGATTTATCTGTAAATGCTGAATTCCCAATGCCTCAGATGCATGATCTGGCTTACAGGCTAAAAAAAGCCAGACCTGTCCAATTATTTTGGAGAGGCTCAAGTCGTGAATGACTGAACTTTAAGCATGTGAAATTTGCTGATGATCTGTGACTTTTTTTTGGCTGCTAACTTGCTTTCTTTTTAATATACTGTCTCGTTTTTACAGATTGATAGCAGCTTGTTTTATTCAAGTTCTTTAAGATCCCTTTGAATTTACTTCAAGTGAACTTGTGAGAAAATGTAATTTATATATTAAAAAAGGGCTGCCTGGTGTACAAAGCTCCCGCATATGCGGGATCCAGGGAAGGGGGTGGGGACCACAATGGGTCTACAGTACACAGCCTTACCTTGCATTTTTGCAAGAGGCTGTAATTTATAGAGTTTGAGAAAATAAAATGTTATTCTAGGCAGACCTTCTGTGAGTGTGGGGTGGGGCGGGGGCGGGTTGTTGCTGTGGATGAGATACAAAGTACATTTGATTCTGTATTCCAGAAAAATATGTTAAAATTGATGTGTTTACTCTTTCAAAGCTTTGGCCTTTGACTATTATATGGAAAATTTCAGTAAATTATGATGTGATTATTTATTTATATATACGCTCTATTTATCATTATGATTATGATTATTATTATTATTATTATTTTGCAGTGCTGTTGACCATTTTAAGAAGCAATTTGCGTACCTTGAGGAGCACTATGGAAAGGGTTCAAATGTTGCTCCACCTGAGAGGCAGCATGCATCCTTACCGAGGTATTCGTCTAATGGCTTTACTCGACATGATCATTTTATGTATATATGACATTTTTCTTTCTAATGCCCATCAATGTTGGCATCATTGTTTGTTTGTGCAGGCCATGTGTATTATTTTCAGATAACCCAGTTCAGAATACAGCAGAGGTTACAGATGATCTTTCCAAATGTTCCATAAAGGAAATGGAGAAGTCACATCCAGACAGGAGTTGTGGCATGGGGATCCCCATGACAAGGCTTCCTCTCCAAGTTCCTCAAAGTATCCAAGGTGTGATTCATGTGAATAGCTTGTCCCCATTGCCAATTTCTTAATGATTGTTTTCGAGATCATCACCTGCGTTCTTAGATAATATTCTTACATGTCATTCCCTTCTGATTGCGCTGGTGTCATATACTGAATTGCCCTTTAGTGCAAATGTTCTCATGAAGATTGCATCTAATGCAGCATATTACATACTTATGTCTTTGTAAATTTGATGGATTTCCTGCTTGAAGACCCCTATAGAATTAGGTCAAAATATAAAACTCTTCAGAACTTTGCTTTATTAATTTGTCTCCAACTTATGTCTGCCTTTTTATAGAGAAAGCATTGGGTACTTCAGTTTCTGTAACTTTTCTGTTATTATTTTACCCAAAAATCACAATCTCACAATAGCCATGAAAAAGGCTACTAGTCTTAAAAGCATTTTTTATCCAGTGGGTAGCTTCTACAATAAAGGTTCAATGCAAGAATATTTTTTGCTCATGATGCTGATGTACTGAAGACAGTTATTTGCTTTCACAGCAGGTGTGGCCAGGCCAGGGAAAGTTGTCGGTTCGGTGTTGCGTTACAACAACTGCGGAGCAGCGGCAGCAGCAGAGACTCTTGAACAACGAAGGATGGTTAGGAATCCAGTTGTTCCAACACATTACACTGCTTCTGGCTGCTCATATCCGAGAAGAAATGCAGGCTGTAAAAACGAGAGGGGAGAGGATGAAGTTGTTGAGGGATCCAACGGACTGCAGCCAAAGCCTCAGTACATGGCAAGGAAAGTGGCTGCTGCTCAAGCTGGACCTGGAAGTCAGTGGTACTAAACTACTTCCATGTCGTGGGTGTTATTGCAGGTTGACCACTGGTTTCAAGTTCAATGGTTATGTGGCAGTGGTTGTCGACTGTGCACCCCTGTTCCTGATCAATGGGCTGTTGTTTATGGAAACCATCAGTGCATGGGTTGCAGGATTGATGTTTTGGTGATGGTGGAACTTAGAAGCACGTTGTAATTTATCACTGAAATGAAGTGTATACTGTACTTGTGTGGATCCCCTGTTGCTCATACAACAATGATTTGACGAGGCTGCAAGTCTTGAATTGATGATGAGGGAAGCGTTTGATCAGTACGACTCATCAAGAAGTGTAAGCATTCTGTGACGTTTTTCTTTTTTCGGGGGGATATTGTTTTGTTGTGGGAGGGGGGGGGGGGTGTTGTATGTGTTCATAATTAAATAAACAAGGGCAATGTATTTCATCCTAGAATCTATGTTGAATAGTTTTAAACTAAATTCACAGCTTAATATCTCTTTTTATTTTATCCTATAACCTAGCTAAGATGTGTTCCCTGGTGAAGTAATGAGTTGGACTTTGGAAAAGGCAATGGGAATCATTTATTTATTTTTAAGTCTTGTCATTTGGTAAACTTTCAAGCAGAAAACACCCTGAAAGAGGTTGAAAAGAAATGGACATCTCAAGATGTTGCCCAGAAAGCATTAATGAAGATGTGAATGAAATACTATTCATCGGTTAAAGGGAGCAAATGAGAGTTTATTCCTTTAAACTAATAATGTCAAGGCACATATATTATGATTGTTATAACTATTATTATTATTATTATTGTTATTATTAATTTGGTGGGCTTGTTCCAATTACAATATTTGATCTATCAAGATCACATATTTATAAAAATTAAATTAGAGCATCATCATCTAATAAATTTTGAGTCACTATATGTTGATTTTGTTTGGATTTCGGGTTCTGTTTAGACAAAAGAAAGAAAGGGTAAATAAGAATAAAATTTATTTTTCATCACATTAAAAAAATAGAAATTTATTCAAATGTAATGATAATTTGTGAAAATTTAATAATTGTGAATAAAAATAAATTTTTTATTTAATAATCTATTATATTTTTTATTTTATTTAATTATAAATTATTTTGCGTTTTTAAAAATGTTTTTCAAGTCCCAATAAGACTCAAAGCAGCTCTTTTTAAAATATTTAATTAGGTAACAATAATATAATGATCAAATTAAGAGTGATACAAAATGCAAAATGTATGGGAGAAGATGGATCCATCACAGTTATTTTTGCGCCCCCCCCACCAAACACTCTCTCAAGAATAAAAATAGGATAAGATGAGAGGGGGGGGGGGGGGGGGGGAGCAGAATGGAGGAATGGGGAAGGCTCTGAGTGAATAGATTTTTTATTTTTATTTTTTTTAAATCATAAACTGCAAACAACTCGATGTAGCATCCAAACCAGAGAGTAGTTTGATAATCACTTTTATTATTATTATTTTGTCCAGTGCCAAATTTGCAAAGCATCAGCAAAATAGAGAAATAATCTGACAAACATCCAATTTGGAACCACAGCAACTCAGATCTGGTAGGAACATGGCTGCAGTCCAACGAAAATTTCCAACAGCAACACACTAAGCTAAACTGCCAGCAAAACAACCAGCAACACCCCCCACCCCCTCCCCAAAAAAAAACACACCGTGCTCTTTTAACGTGAATTCAGTGTCTATGGGCCAACTTCTCCTTCTCCAGGTAGTGTTGGACATACGCATAGGTGCCGACCAAAGGGCCAAGGAGAAGGGTAGCGTTGATCCAGTTGTCAGTCACCTTGTGAGTGATCTTGTTAGGCAAATCCTTCCATAGGCCCGCCATCAGAGTTTTTTCCCGTTTTATAATTAAAAGTAAATAAAATATAAAATAATACTCTGAACAGGGAATTTTTTTCCAAAATAATGCTCACGTAATCTCGCAGCTTCATGCTGCGAGATTTAAACTGGTGGCCACTCTGCCATCGACGCGTGGCAAAGAACGAAGCAGGGGTAACGTGACGCGTGGCGACGGGTGAATAAATCTCGCAGGTCCAACCTGCGAGATTTCAAAAGTGATCGAACGGAGAGGCGACACGTGGTGAATCTCGCAGGTTGGACCTGCGAGATTTAAGAAGGCAACGTACGGGGAGGCGACGCGTTGCTGGTAGATGACGAGGGCTCGTGACACGTGTTGAATCTCGCAGGTCCAACCTGCGAGATTTAAGAAGGCAACGTACGGGGAGGCGACGCGTGACTGGTAGATGACGAGGGCTCGTGACACGTGTTGAATCTCGCAGGTCCAATCTGCGAGATTTGTTTTGCGCGCTAAAATCCTCCCTGAGCTTTCTCAGAACACATTCAGGCAGAGGAGAAGAGAAGACCTGTTGCAGACCTTCCTTCGATTGCAGACGACCGTTGCGTGCTGCAAGTGACCGTTGGAGGTGCAGGTGACCGTTCGGGCTCGGGCGAAGGCGAGGCGAGGCTATTTAAGAGCCGAAGATGGGGTATGTTATTTAATATTTTGAAAAATAACGTGAATATTTTATTTAGATTTACATGAGATAATTGTTTATGTTTTGTGTTGGTTTGATATCACACGCTGCGTTCCGAGTATTTTGATTCGTTGCTGCATCTAGAGGAAGGTTAGTTTTTTTAATTAATAATGTCATTATAGTTTATGTCTTTAATAGTATTTGTATATACTCCGCATAATCATTTAAATTTTTAACAATATAATCTGAAAATTTGAAATAAAAAAGGAGGTTCAAATGAGATTAGAAAAGCTAAAAGGAGGTTTCAGATTTAGAAAGTGATGACAATAGTGATTTTGATTGTGCTGGGGGTTATTGTTAGATAGATTTCCAAAAAAATATGGGTAGGTGTCTGGCTCCTGTGATGAAATAGGGGATTTATCTTATGCTAATCCATGCCTGTTGGAAGGATAGTTTGGATTTATCTTATGCTGATCCGTGTCTGGCTCTTGTCCCTGCACATTGTAGCTTCTCTTCTTTCTAAACATAAATTATTTTTTTATGAAAAAAATAGTTTGGAAAACTGAATCAAACCAATTCGTACATATATATATTTATATAGTTGTGTAGTTACGTACATATTGAGACGAAATTGTTCATATTACAAAATTATGTACATAGATTTATAAATAATAGTGTTAATTATGTAGTTATGTATGTGGTTAGATTTCTAAATAATAATGTTAATTATGTAGTTATGTACGTAATTTAATTTCTAATGATATGTACCTACTACTATAATTACATACCTACATATTTTTGACGTATCTAAATCGAACCAATTATATAATTACGTACATGCATGCATGTTAGATGGTTTGGATAATTGAACCAAACTATTAATTATGCTTATCTAAATCAAACCAATTAGATAATTACGTACATATTCAGATTGAATTGTTCATAATTAAAAAATTAGGTACATATATTTTCAAATTATTATGTTAATTACGTGATTATGTAGTTTAATTTCAAATGATAGTTCGGTGTAGCCAATATTATAATTATATACCTACATAATTATGGACATATCTAAACCATACCAATTATGTAATTACGTACATGCATGTTGCATGCATATGAACCAAACCAATTGTGTACATTTATAATTGCGTAATTATGAATATAGTTGTACTGAATTGTCCATAATTATAAAATTATGTACAGAGATTTCCGAATAACGGTATTAATTACGTAATTATAGTTTAATTTCAATTAATAGGTGTAGTTAAAAATATAATTACATATCTACATAATTTTAAGCATATCTAAGCTGAACCAAATATGTAATGTATGTTCATGCATGCTTATTAGTTTTTTTTATTTGGAAAATCGAACCAAATAAAATTACATGCATACACATAATTGTGTAATTATGCATATATTATATTTTAATGGTCCACAATTATAAAATCATGCATGTAGATTTTAATATTATAATGTTAATTATTTAATTATGTAATTTAATTACAAATAATAGGTATAACCAATAGTACAATTAAAAACCAACATAATTACGGGCATATCTAAACTGAACGAATGATGCAATTATGAATATGCATGCATATTAATTAAGAGAAAATCGAACCAAGTCAAACTACGTTCATAATTGTTTATGTAATTGTATAAATGTTCGAATTGAACAATCCATAATTATGTTATGCACGTAGAGATTTTAATTATTATACTAGTTACTTGCTCGTAGTATAGTTTTAAATGTGATACATTAAATAAATTACTATTATAAATGATTAGGTTGAAAATTTAAATGGGCCGATGGTTTAAGTGGGCAGACCCGTTTTATTAATTTAATTTTTGGGTCTAAATGGGTCACCCATTTATGACCCATATAATTACATGAGTGTACCCTAACCCATTTAAAGAATATAATGTCCACATTAATGTATTGAAAATTATTTTTGTTCACTATTCACTTAGCATACAACTTATACATAAAATTATTGTTTTGCGTAGGTTGTTTATATTTACCGGGCGTCAATCTAGATGGCAGGAAGTTCAAGCAGTATTCCGGTTCCGGTATTGTTGTACATGGGGGGTAACATTATAACCGGCCAAACCGGTGTTAGTTATAGTATTCCGCCAGTTCAACCTATTAGAATTGGTCATAGGTGTAAATTAACTAAATTGCATACGAAGATATACAAGTATTTGCAAATTGATCCAAATCAAAATGCATTGCGGCTAACCGCGAGATACCCGATTAAGGGGCATCATGATACAATCTTCTATCAGGTTGTTCCCGTAACTAGTGATTACGGTTTACGCATGGTGTTGGATGCACACTACGTAGGGACGACATATTTGACTGTGCAACTGTATGTTGAACTCATTCCTCAAATGGGTGTCGCCGCACATGGGCAGCCGGGAACGTCTATTGAGCACGTGGTTGAAGCAGAGGAAGAAGATGCAGATGTTGGTGGGATGCCTGTTGTGGATATGAACGAATGTCCACGATCGTCATTCGAGGCGCAGACGTATGAAGGAACTACTATCCATACGAATTTTCATGGTGTTTGCGAAGATGTTTCAGCAGAACAACCAGGATCGTTGTTCGCAATAGGGAACAACGCGCTGGACGTGGGGATGAACATCACGAACGATGTTCACTTACAAAATGACACGTACGAGGAGGAAATTGGTGAAGGGACGAACAAGTTCCCCAATGATGTCGACCCACCCCCCCCCGTCAATCGAACGATGGCACGGATACGGCAGATTTCATGGACGAACCTCCTATGTATGGTGTAATTGACGTAGAGGCTGTAGATTTGTCCCATGGTGACGAGCTTCCTATACGGGTAACTCTTTGGGATGAATCATCAGAACTGAGTCAAGGGATGCCATTCGGGTCAAAAGATCAATTGATAGCTGTTGTGCGAATATACCACGCTCGAACGCACCATGACTTCTACGTCCTGCAGTCGACCCCACTATTATGGGTTGTTAGGTGTAAGAACTCTGAATGCAGTTGGAGACTGCGTGCAATGTATCGTCAGAAACATCGATTCTTCGAAATCACTCAATATGGTGGTCTACACACATGCTTCAATGAACTCCTCTTGCAAGACCATAGCCAAATCACGTCGTCCCTTATTGCTAGTGAGGTTGTGAATATGATAAGGGGTGATGCGTCGACCTCAATCGCTACATTGAAAGAATTCGTAGATCGTCGTTTTGGCTATTCCATCTCATATAAGAAAATTTGTTTAGGCAAACAGAAGGCAATTGCCCAACTATTCGGCGATTGGGAGAAGTTTTATCAGACGTTGCCTAGGTGGATGGAAGCAATGTGCACTTATAATCCTGGTACTGTCGTAAAGTGGAGGTGGAACCCTATACTGGGCAGCGATCAGACCGTAACATTTGTATCAGTCTTTTGGGCGTTCGCAGCATCTATTCAGGGTTTTCCCCACTGTCCTCCTGTGATCTGTATAGATGGGACACACTTGTACGGTAAGTACAAGGGAAAACTCCTTATTGCTACGTGCCCAGATGCAAATAGGCAAATATTTCCCCTTGCATTCGCTATTGTGCAAGAGGAAAGTTTGGACACATGGAATTGGTTTCTGTGTTGTCTTCGTTCCATTACCGATAGGGACGACATTTGCCTTATATCAGATAGGCATCCAGGGATCATCGCTGCAGTGTCTCACAATCCCAATTGGCAGCCACCGCGTGCGCACCACCGATTCTGCCTTCGACACGTTGTAAGCAACTTCAGCACGAAAGTGCACAGTGTCAATCTTAAGCGAATGGCTGAGCGCGCGGGAAGGGAGCATCAGGTTAGAAAGTTTAACATGTGGATGGAGAAGATCTTCGATGAGGGTGGGGAACCCGCAAAGACGTTCTTCGATCAAATCGCTCCTCATATGTGGACTCAGTGCCACGACGGGGGTAGAAGGTATGGGAACATGACGACAAACCTCGTCGAATGTTTCAACGCCGTCCTTAAGGGCGCTCGTAGCCTCCCAATCACTGCCCTTGTGCAACTGACATTTTATCGTGTTGAACATTATTTCAATAGCCGACGTGAGGCTGCTCGTAATGCAATATCAGGAGGAAATGCATTAACTCCTCATACATTGCTTGCGATGGAAAGAAGGAAGTTGAAGGCGACCGGACATCGCGTGACGATGTTCAACCGGTCTAGAGGTACTTTCAGCATCACGACTGCGCAGTTGGGACCTCATAAAGGAAACAACGTGCAAACGCTTCGCATTCAGGATTTGCACGGCTGCTCGTGTGGGAAGTGGCAAGCCTTACACTTTCCATGCTCCCACCTTCTCGCTGCATGTGCGGAGACACGACTCAACCCCATGCAGTACGTTGAGCCTTGTTGGACCACCGCCGAACATTATGCGACATATGCGACGGATTTTCAGCCGATTATGCACGAGGCGTACTGGCCAGCATCGTCTTTGCCGACTATACAGGCAAATCCAGCATATGCTCGACATAAAGGTCGTCCAAGGAGTTCCCATATACACAATGAGATGGACGCTAGGGAAGGTAGGAAAAGATGCACTGTGCAGAGGAAGTAACGAAGGCATACTCGCCACAAGGTGTCCGGAGAAGGAGCCCACTGGGGCGAGCAGCAGCGGAGTCGCATTGATTTCGTATGCAGGAGTTGTTGTATACCTTTCACACCTTTTATTTTATTTATACCTAATTATGATGCAACGGTGCATTTCCAGGATTGATCACAGGACGTCGGATCCGAGCCTCTTGACGAATGGGCGATCATCACAGGGAAAGCGAGGCCATGGGATGAGGGGGCATTGAGAGCCCCTGTGCGTGCAGGGGGGACTGAGGTCGCGAGCGTTGGTTAGAGGCAGACCCCCTCGAAACTCATCCGACCCTAATGAAACCGAGAGCATATCACCGTAACCACTCCCAAAGTCTCTTTCTTCTACTACATTCGCCGTTGTTGACGAACCTTATTTGTTTTTAGCATCTCCCTTCCTCCTTTCCAGACACTCGAGCTTTATGTGCTATATTTTGCCGCACTTAAAACACCGCACGTTCTTCTTCTTCCTGGACTTAGACCGAGCCCTATGACCGCTCGATCCACTCCGGGAACCACTCCTCCCATGATCCTGATTCCCCTTAGCCATGCGCCCTTTAGCATGTGAACCCTCATTGCTAGCCTTCTTCCTTTAGTGGAACTCCAGCAACGCACTTGTGATGTCTTCCAACTCCAGGGTTTCTTTTCCCCAAGTTAGTGTCGTAACCAGGTTTTCGTATGTATGAGACATCGATAGGGAATTTAGTAGCATCAATTCCTTATCCTTTTCCTCGAAATTCACATCGACGCACTTCAAATAGCTAATGATTTGATTAAAAGTGTTGATGTGCACAGAAAGGTCTGAACCCTCCACCATCTTAAGCCCATAAATTGCCTAAGACACAGCTTGTTCGTAAGCGACTTGGGCATGTATAGGCGTTCAAGCTTCAACCAAATCACATTTGGCGATTCCTCGTCCATGACGTTGTACCTAACGTCATCGGCCAGATAATGTCAGGTCGTAGAAACCGCCTTTGCTTCAAGCTCCTTCCAACTTGCCTCGTTCATGTCGTCCGGCTTCTTTCCGTACAAAGCTTTCACCATCCCTTGTTGCACTAGTAGATCTTTCACCCTTCATTGCCAAAGCTCGAAATTACCAGTTCTGTCAAACTTGTTCACATCGAACTTAATTGAAGAGATTCCAGCCATTGTAGAACCAATAGCTTTGATACTACTTGTTAATTCTAGTTCCCGTTCAACTTGAACATGAGCAGCAGAAGAACACAATCAATCACGAGCGAAACAACAACCACTAATGCAAACACTCGATAATGAAACATACTCAAGAAGCAATCAAAAATAATAAGAAGAATAAAAAACAGAACTAGAACACACAAGATTTACGTGGTTTGGCAATAGCCTACGTCCACGGGAGCAGTACTTCGGCTTTTACTGTGAATAATGTCAAAGCTTCCACTTTTGGGTTATAATATTGTTTAAATATGAACATAATGCCTATAGAAGAGTTCTAATAAACCTAAACTATATCTATAGTTATCCCTTGGAGGAAAATCCTCCAGATAAGCCCAATCTACAATCCCCCAAATTCAAATCATGTAATCTGCGCTGACAAAAACCGTCGACGGTTTTGTGCTAAGTAAAGGTCCTCCTACATATTGCCTGAAATCTCTTTTTATGCAACTGTCTCTCGCTTCATGTAGCTCTCTCCGGTACATATGATCCGCTCTGAATATGAGTCACATCCCCAACAATATTTTTTAAAAGAAGTGAATTAAATACCATTAGATTCAATTTTGGGATAAATGGGTGTATAGGGGGTCCTAGTACCTTGCCCTCACATAATTGAACTCTCGTTCCCAACTCTGATAAATGTAGACCAAGATTACTAGTTTCTTGGCTTAAGATTAGTCGAGAGACCGATCAACAAATAGTAATTAAGTGAACTAACTGCATTTAGGTAAATAACAGTTTAGTGGCGACTCCATCGAGCTTATATTATTATTACTCGTCATTCCAGACATTTCTCTCGGGACGTTGCAACAGTTGATACAAAATCCAAATTAAATGAGAAAAATACCCAATACTTAATTAATATGCAAGAAAGTATATAATTAATATCATAACAATATAAAAATATCCTAATCATTCAACATTCGGCCCATTAGCCTCAAATTAGGCTTTTAAAAGAAGATCGAGAATTTAGTTTCAAATAAAGAAATATATAAATAGTATGTAGATAAATAACAATGTAAAACAACATAAAACTATTAATTGACAATGTAAGAAATCACAATCTAAAACTCACATTTATAGGACATTTAAAAAAGCTTTACAAAAGTAATTTCGAATAATATAAATTTGATAATAAATATATGAAATTAATATAACAAGATTAAGAAATAACATTATAATAAGGTACATATTATGTAATAATAGTGGTTGTTAGTTGGAATCATTATTTTTGACTACTAAGGGTCTGTTTGGTATCATTTTTGTTTCCTATTTTTCGTTTCCGTTTCTCTATAGTGAAGAAATAGATTATAAAAACGCATTTGTTTCTATTGTCGATTTTTTGTTTCAGTTGTCGATTTTCAACTATTTGCCAAAAAATTGAAAATCATATTTTATGGTTTTTAATTCTTTTAACAACCTGTTGTCAGAAATTTTAATATCTAAAAATAGTTTTTTTGGATTAAATTATTCATTTTATACACTTTTAAATTAAAAATAGAATTGAAAGCCCATAAGAATTTAAATATAATTAAAATAAAAAATATACATAAATTTCAAAATATAATAATAAAACCAATTATAAAATACTTTTACTATTTTTCAATTATCATGTCCAATAAAGTTTTATTGTAAAGTAAATTTTAAAAATAGAACAATTAAATAAAATAATTATAATAAATTTTATTTTTATTATAGTAAATTTTTAATGTGTTTTATTTGTAATTTTATCATTTTAATCATTTTTTTATAATATTATTTGATTTAAAGATGAAAAATGAGTATTTTTTAACTAAATTTTTAATTTGTATTAATTTTATAAATGTTAATCAAACAGATTGTTGGTTTCTAGTTTTTAGTTTCTGTTTCTAATTTCTGATTTTTGTTTATCTAATTTTTTACAGTGATACCAAACGACTCCTAAACTTTCCGAATCTCCGACTGTTACTTTTCTTGGCCATAGTTTGAAAACAAGTTCTTACATTATTTTAATGAAAATACGTTTTAAAAAGGATTTAAGGATTAAAGTTTAAAACTTGATATCGTATAGTATGGGGTGAAAGCATTGATATTAATAAATTAATTAAGAAAAAAAGTTTACCAAATATAAATATCATATCAAATTTTAAAGGATGACCATTCCATATAAAATTTAGAATTAATAATTGCAAGTTGCAATTACCAAGTAAATCGAGTCTATTAGATCATTCAAGTTATGTTTGATTTGCAAATACTTATTTCCAAATATATAATGGTTTTAAAAGGTTAGTTACAATTAGTTATATAAGAAATTATGTTATCATTATAAAACAAATAACAATGTAAAATATTTTATGAGTTTATAATGCGAAATTAATAAAGAATAACTATTTCCAAATTTCATCATGGGCATATTTATTCTTTTCTTACTACATTTTAAATAAAAAAATTAGAAATATATAAAGAATAACTATTCCCTTGATTCCCAAAATTTAAAATATATTCCATCTTATTCCAATAAATAACTATTTCACAAAATCAAACGAGTCGTCATAGACTAATCCAATAAAGTAATGACAAATCATATACTAAATCACATAAGTAAATCATAATTAACTTTCTGTTTAAGTAAATAAAAAATTCACAATTACATTTTTCTTCTTGTGCAAATTACGAAAAAACACATCCATAGTTAATTTTCCTTTTCAAAACAAATTACAAAGAAATCCAACGTTATTCGGTGGTTAAAAATTACCAAAAAAAAATTATAACTAATTTTATTTATAATTAGTAGAGACCTATGCCGCGCATAAGACTTTAAATTAATATTTTATCTATCGTTCGTTTTGTCCATTCATTTTTACATTAAAAAAATACATTATCATTTAATGATGATTTTTATTAAATTTATTATTTAAAAAAATGCACTATACTTCTTTCATATGAAAAGAACAACAACATTATTTAGCTATATTTTATAAAATTTTAGTTGTAAGCCAAAGAAAAAAATTTAATATATTCAAATATCATATGATTGAATTGTTTTATAAATATGTAAAAATTAAATAAATGCATCAGTCTATGGGCAAAAAGTTAGTCTACTAATTTTATACATTTATTACTGACAAACCTTTTCAATGCACCATCAATGGATCTACTAAAATCACTAATTAAATTAACATTTCAAACTCAGTTTTTTATTAAATAACTATATTAACTATGAGTTTTTTTATATAATATTTATGCGAAGAGAAAGTAATGACTAGAATAATTTATTTTTATGGAGTTTTTTTTTATAAAATTGAAAATTAGGTTGATTTTGATTCTTGTGACTAGGTATTCTAAACAATAACAATTTGAATCCTATTTCGATTTCATATGGAGCCAAACATGGAATTAAAACTTGTCACCCCATTTCCAATTTAAATGGATTTTGATTCCAATT
This sequence comes from Malania oleifera, assembly GCF_029873635.1. Lineage (NCBI taxonomy): Eukaryota > Viridiplantae > Streptophyta > Magnoliopsida > Santalales > Ximeniaceae > Malania > Malania oleifera. The sequence goes on from NC_080419.1 coordinate 16,356,940, forward strand.
CCAGTCACAAACCACACGAATTCTCAAATTTGAAAGAAAAATTTGTCCAACCAAGTTGGTCAAACCAAATTCATAAACAAAGACCAAAGTATTTGCCTATCATTGTACCAATTTGTCAAAACTCTGTTAGGTTAAAAAAAAAAATTATTTGGAGGATACTTTAGATTTATGATCTTATTAAAATACACCTCAAAGCTTTTTATCTAATTCAATTCTAGTTTGACTCGTTTACATATCAAGGTTTCAAATTTCACTCAAACTTTATTCACTTATATTAGTAAATGGCTTTCAATAAATTGTTAAAGTAGTCTTAAGTAACTTTCGTTGGCACAAACGCAACCTTATTTTCACTTTTAAAATAAGGAATTCAATCAATGGATAAATAATTTCATATTTATTATTTTTCACATGATTCCTTCCATCCATCCCTTTCAAAAGACTTTTCAAATTTTTTTTACTAAAAAATAATTAAAAAAACAACTACAATTAAATGTCATTATTCCTAACAGATTATCTGCAACTATCGAATCTTTTAAACGCGTATCAAGCAACAAACAATAGTCGTGAAATAACCAAACAAGATGAAAAGATCAGAGCAAACACCCATCCAAAAAAGAATTAGGAATTACGAAGGCCACCCAAAAGACAAATGGTGAGCTAGTAATAATATTTGAAATAGGCTTTAACACATTCTTTTACATTGTCAAATAGAGATGCCTAGAAAATTTTCAGGGTTCACGAATAAATGGTCATCACAAAAACCCCAAAAATGTAGTAACACCATCTGAAGTATTAGAGGGGCGATCAAACTACACAATGGAATTAGATTGGTTCTCCAAGGACCGTCGAGAATAAGAAAAAAATGATTAGATGGAGGTGGTGTACCTCTAGATTGCTCGATGGTGGTCAGCTTTGATGATATGGGGATCAGAGATGGAAGAACACCATTGCTCGCGAGATAGACTTCGCTGGTGAAGTCTGTTTTGGATTTGAGGGGAAAACCAGTCCTACATCAAGAAGAATGCGAAAAAAAAAAAGGATAGATATCAAGGGTGATTAGGATCAAGAGTCTGAACTCTGATGGGTTCAGCATCCCACCAACAAATTATTGGAGGAAAGAGAATTAACATAAAAAATTATCCAAAATGTCTGAGCCAGGAAGGCTTCGAAACTCACAATGCAGCTCAATGATATCACACCCAGTTAGTAGAAATTACCCTGCAAGAAGAACCCATTCACAATTCTTCTCATCCCATGTTTGGAACCTGAAATTGGTGCCAAATTTGGATTTGTGTCAATTTGAATAAAATGCAATATAAAATTATACTGAAATCCACACAAGTTCAAATCCAAAGCCTAAAGACCATGCTCCCGAAAGGGCCAAAACAACCTTAGAAACTGAGGTTGAAGCAAAACCTCCCACAGTTGCTAGACCATGCACTTAGACCATCATTTCACTTGTGTTCATACTTCATAATTTCTCAACGACATGTAATAAACCATGCAGTCTTTCATGGCTTCCAGTTCCTCCCTCAAAGAATACATTTACATGGCATGTTGCTTGAAGTGTGAGCTTAAAATAATAATAATAAACAATATACAAAGTCTGACCCATGCAAAATTCCTTCATGCATAGATATACCAACATGCCAAAGACAAAGTTCTCAGACACATTAAAAAAATGAAATATTCATTTCATAATGTATATCAAAAAATCAGTGTTTTAATCAGCAAATTAAAGTGGGAAAACATAATTTGTTAGATAAAAGTAGGATAAACCTTGAATTAAGTTAGTAATACTAAATAACCACCGTTTACTTCTTCCCTGTGTTTTGCCATTCTTGATTGTGGTTACAAACAGCACAATCAAATGAGTCATTCAATATAGAATTTGAAGGGCAAATTTGGCAAAGCAACTCGTTCACTGTTCCTTCTTCCAGACTTATCTCCTACAGTGAGGAATATAACAATAAACATACATGTATTCGTATATACATAATCAAGCAAAAGTTGGATAACATAATTGGGGAATTTTTATAAAACCAGAAAAGGCTAATAACCACTCGGTGACGGCAAATAAACCACAAGTACCAAACATTAAAGCCATCCAAGAGAGGGAGGGGGTGGGATCCAGAAGGTCAGCCAGTAATAGAATACCAAAAGGTTTGCCAGTAACAGAATACCAAATTGCTCAACAATAAGCCTTGGAGCAAAAGTTGACTAGCAACCCACAATGGCAAACTCAAAGATATCAAAAGTAAAAGGAATGTAAACACGAATTTACTTTGAAACTGTAGGAGGACAGTCATTTATGTGGTGTTGAAAACATATCAGAATTAATCCCCTTTATAAATGATGAAAAGGATATGTTTCAATACAACTGATCTCAGCATTCTAGCTTTGAGCCAGGTATAGAAATTAGCCACAACTTCCACCACTGAGCTTAGTTATTATCACCAGAATGCAGCATATTAAGACCAAAATACATTTACAGAAAATTCATTTCATTGTATCCTCTACTAAAAGATCTACACAGACAAGGCTCCATCACCCTGTGGTGACTTGCATCAACATATGAGGCAAATCTTGCGCTCATGTGTGTCTATGTAAAGTATGAGAAGTGAAAATCATTTTCGCAGACAAAAATATCTTTATCTTTTAAATGCAAGAGAAAATATTCCTAAAAAAAATTAAATTTAACCTTAATTAGGCAAAAAAAAATATTGAATTTCAGAAGTTTAATTTAGATAGATTTGTTAGATAATATCCTATATATTTAAGTAATATTTTAGTTGAGGGGCACTTTAATCTTTGAATCATTACTAAGGTTAGGTTTATTCATTAGTTCCAATAGTATTCAATATATATATAAAAAGCATAAAGGCAAACGGTAATTCTGTTTTGCCTCTTGTGCGGCAACTCTCTCTTTGCAATTGAATCTCTTCCTCTCTCTTTCTCTCTCTCTCTCTCTCTCTCTCTCTCTCTCTCTCTCTCTGCATTGGATCATGTGAATGTTTTCATGGTATTAGAGCACCCGGTCTTCTTCGGGAAAAGCAAATTGTGAATATTGGGCATCACACCTCCGTTGGCAATTGGAGTCTTCTTGGCAAATTGTGAAAATAGGTATTCAAGGACGGTGGCAAGATAGATTGGAGCACCAGCGCCGACGCGCGCAGCGGACTTCCATGCAGCCTTGGTGACCAGCTGCTTGCATGGGGCCTTCCCTCCGGTGGAATTCCTTGCCGTCTGCTTTGTGCGAGCCAATAGATTCAATGAGAGAGAGAGAGAGAGAGAGAGAGAGGGAGAGAGAGAGAGAAGACAGAGGAAGAGATTCAATTGCAAAGAGAGAGTTGCCGCACAAGAGGCAAAACAGAATTACCTTTGCCTTTATGCTTTTTATATATATATTGAATATAATTGGAACTAATGAATAAACCTAACCCTATAAAGATACAAAGACTAAAGTGCCCCTTAACTAAAATATTACTTAAATATATAGGATATTATCTAACATCCCCCCTCAAACTCATGATAGCGCACCGAGAAGCATCGAGAGTTTGCCAAGTAGAAACTGGAAACGACTAATAGTGTGAGACTTTGTGAAGAAGTCAGTCAACTGCATGATAGAAGAAATGAATGAAAGAGAGATGGTACCAAGGCAAAGATGATGACGTGTGAGATGACAATCAATTTCAATATGCTTAGTGCGTTCATGAAATACAGAGTTACGAGCAATCTAAGTAGCACTGGTGTTGTCACAATACATTTCAACAAGTAAAGACACCCATGTCAACAAGTAACCAACGCAATCAAACTATTTCAGCAGTAGTTAAAGCCATGGCACGATACTCAGCCTCAGCAGAAGAACGATGATAAAGTACTGATTGCTTCTTTCTTTTCCAGAAAATGAGAGTCACCAAGAAAAATACAGAAACCAGTTGTGGACTTGCAGTCTGTAGGATCTCCAACCCAAATAGCATCTGAATAAGCATGAAGTTCTAAAGTAGATGTAGAAGACAGTAATATACTTTGATACAATGTCCCTTTGATATAACGTAAGATACAGAGAATAGCAACCCAATGGATCGTAGTGGGAAATGAGACAAATTAACTAACAATATGAACCGCATATGTAATATCAGGTTGAGTGATGGAGAGATAAACCAAACTGTCAACAATAGTACGGTATAGAGTTGGATCCGCCAATGGAACCCCATCAAAAGAGGTATAATGAACATTAAGTTCAAGAGGAGTTTCTACAGTTCGAGTATCAATAAGACAAGCTTTTTGAATGACATCTGCTACATATTTAGACTAAGAGAGGAGATAACCTTTAGGAGAATAGGCTACCTCAATGTCAAGAAAGTATCTTAGGGGTCCCAAATATTTCATTTCAAAGTGGTGGTGCAACTCTGATTCCAACTTTGCAATCTCATCTATATCATCTCTAGTTAAAATCATATCATCTACATAAAGGAGGAGAATAATACGCCCAGCAGATGTTGAACGATTATACAAGGCAGAATCATGATCACTTGAGTGGATGCCAAAAGAACAAAGCACTTCAGAGAACTTCTCAAACCAAGCCCTGGGAGTTTGTTTAAGACCATACAAAGCTTTTCTTAGTCTACAGACCTCCCCTAGATGATGAGGAACACCAGGGAGTGGAGACATATAAACTTCCTCTTTGAGATCCCCGTTTAGGAAGGCATTCTTTACATCTAACTATGAGAGGTTCCACGGGTTAATAAAAGCTACTGCAATCAAAATACGTACAGATGTCATCTTAGCAACTGGTGCAAATGTCTCCTCATAATCAAAACCAAATTTTTGAGTAAACCCTTTTGCAACCAAACATGCCGTATATCTTTCAAAAGAACCATAATACTTAGTTTTGATCTTGTAGACCCAGCGACATCCCACTACCGTTTCACCAGGAGGAAGAGGTACCAACTCCCAAGTGCTGGTTTTATACAAAGCAGCAAGTTCTTCATTCATAGCCTATTGCCAAAGAGGGCCCATCCAAGAGCTGCCTCCTTATAGGAAGCAGGCTCACAATGGGAACAAAGAGAAACTAAAAAAGTAGCAAAAACTAGAAGAATAACAAGAATGAGATGTAAGAACATATGAATTAAGATGAGAAGGGGGCTTAAGAAGTCGCGTTGGATAACAAGAAGATGCAGGGTCCACATGATCGAAAGATGAAGAGGAGTCCACCAAGGAGGATGGGGGATTTGTACTTGTAGGAGAAAATTAAGGACAAGTAGAAGAAATGGGAGCAACTGAGGAAGACTCTGAATCAATATCACGAGTAAATAGATCAATATTTACAAGGTCAGACTCATTTACAATGTTAGAACTTGTTGGAATAAAGAAGAAAGGAATGTGTTCAAGAAACACGACGTGACAAAAAAAATAAAGCTTTTGTGTTTCCAGATTATAACAACAATATCCTTTTTGTTCATCACCATAACCAAGAAACACACACATAAAGGATTGTGCAGACAACTTAGAACGCTCAGTTTAAAGACGAAGGACAAAGCATGTGCAACCAAATACTCCCAAATGAAAATATCTGGAGCCTTGCCATACAATTTCTCGTAAGGAGAGACTCCCAAAGTAAGAGCAGTAGGAATTCTGTTAATCAAATATGTGGCGGTAAGAACTACTTCTCCCTAGAAAACTTTGGGAACTTTACTAGAAAGGAGAAAAGATCGAGTTGTATCAATGATGTGCCTATGTTTTCTTTCAGCCACACCATTTTGCTAAGGAGTGTCGATGCACGATGATTGATGTATGATACCATTAGAGGTGAGTATGGTGGAAAACTCAGTAGAATTATATAACCCCCCCCCCCCCCCAAAAAAGTCGCACCTGAAACACTTAATGACAGCTAAATATTGTGTTTAAACAAAAGCACGAAACAATTTATAAATGCTAACGAAATCAAAACGTTCCTTCATAAGATATATCCAAGAAAAAAGAGTATAATCATCAATAAAAGAAACATAATATCGAGCCCCTCTCTTTGAGGTAATAGGAGCTGGTCCCCAAATATTAGAATGAATTAGATCAAAATGTGTAAGAGACACTGATGTACTTTTATTAAAGGGCAAAGCAGAGAATTTTGAAAGCTTGTACCACTACACTAAGAAAGGTCATGAAAAGATAAATTTCTTAATACTCCTGTGGAAGCCAAAAATCTCAGTCGAGATCTAGAAACATATCCAAGGCGTGAATGCCACAAATAAAAATTAGAAGAATTTGAACTTAAACGAAATGAAGACAAATCAACCCTAGAACTAGAGAATTCTTTTACCCGAAGCTCTTCTAACACATACAATCTCCCCTTCCTACGGCATGTCCCAATCAGCTTCTTGGAATGTGGATCCTGCACAAAACATGAGGTTGGAGTAAAGTAAACACAATATCCAGAGTTACATAGTTGACTAATAGAAATCAAATTTAATGAAAGTTGAGGAATATAATAAATATCAGAAAGACACAAACAAGATGAAATAATGGAACCAGTACCTACCAATGGTAACCAAAACAGATGAAGGTGTCAAGGTAGAAGATATTGATGTAAATATAGAGATGTCATTTGACATATGATGAGTAGTACATGATTCAAATATCCACGTGGACGGAGATATACCTGAAATGGATGAGGACAAACCTATGGAGGGAGAAACAGATAAGGCATTAGGCTTTGATGTAGAAGGAAGCTTCTGCAATAATTGATAATGTAGGCACGGTGGGAGATGACTCTTCTGATGATGTAGCGACTGCAGTGTAATAATGCATAGGCTTCGAAGTCTGTTGTTGTCCCTTACTTAATAATAATGGACATTAAGCTTTCCAATGACCCTTCTACTTGCAAAAACTACACTCATCAATGACAACTTTCTGACGTTGATTTTGACCATTGTAAGATTGCTTAAATGAGACAGCCAAAATAGCCTGAGTGGGAACTGGGAGAAGACCTTCACCCACATGTGACTTGAGACGCACTTCCTCTGCTATGAGTTCACTAACAACTGAATCAACAAAGGAAATAGGGCTCCGATGAAGGATAGAACCACGAAGTGCCTCAAATTCATCTCGAAATGACATCAAAAACTGAACAAGTCGTTGTTCCTCTCTATAAGTGCAATGAGACTTATTCAAACTAAGATCTACAGGTTCAGTTAATGCTAATTCATACCAAAAACTAGTCATATGAATGTAAAATTGTTGAATACTTTGATCTCCTTGCCTTGCCGCTTTAATATCCATCTCTAACTGATATCGTTTAGCAAAATTAGATTGCATGTATAATTTTGCTAAATAATCCCAAACTTGCTTAGCTATAGAAAATTTAGCTAACTGCATGCCAATGGACTAATCAACGGAATTATTAATCTAGGTAATAATTTTGGAATTATTCACCTCTCAAACGGCTAACAATTCAACATAATTCTCTTTCTTGCTATCAGAGGGCATAAAGACATTACTAGAAAATATCACCACAAGTTTTTTGCAATCAAAAAATTCTTCACAACATATGCCCAATATGAATAATTATTTCCATTTAATTTCGCACTAATGGCTTGGAGAGAATCATCTCTTTCGCCCACTATCTTCAAATGCAAAGAAAATAATTGTAGAGATCCAAACAACAAATAAAGTCAAGATGTTGCAAAAGAAATATTATCTACGTATGTCAATGAGAAGGAGAAAAAACCCTAGGTTCGGGAGCCGCCAAGAAAGCCACTTTGCGGGGCAGCAAGGCTGGTGTGCAATATCCGATTGGTCATATTGCTTGGTTCTTGAAGGCTGGCAAGTATGCTAAGGGCAAGGAATTCCACCAAAGTTTCCCTGAAGTCAAGCAATTTCAAGTTTCGAAATGGCTCGCACAAAGCAGACGACCAGGAAGTATATCGGAGGAAAGGCCCCACGCAAGCAACTGGCCACCAAGGCCACACGAAAGTCTTCTAAGTGCGTCGGCACTGATGCTCCAATTTATCTCGCCGCCGTCCTTGAATACCTAGCAGCGGAAGTTCTTGAACAGGCAGGTAATACAGCAAGAGACAACAAGAAGACTTGAATTGCCAACGATTGATGCCCAATATTCACAATTTGCTTCTCCCGAAGAAGACCAGGTGCTCTGATACCATGAAAACATTCATGATCCAATGCAGAGAGAGAGAGAGAGAGAAAAGAGAGGAAGAGATTCAATTGCAAAGAGAGAGTTGCCGCACAAGAGGAAAAACAGAATTACCTTTGCCTTTATGCTTTTCATATATATATTGAATACAATTGGAACTAATGAATAAACCTAACCCTAATAATGATACAAAACTAAAGTGCCCCTTAACTAAATTATTACTTAAATATATAGGATATTATCTAACATGCTTGATTGCAGGGAAACTCCAATGGACTTCCTTGCCCTCAGCGTACTTGCCGGCCTTCAGGAATCAAAATACGACAAACCAGATATTGCAGACCAGCCTTGCTGCTCCGAGAAGTGGCTTTCTTGGCTGCTCCCAAACATAGGATTTTTTCTCCTTCTAATTAATATACGTAGATAATATTTCTTTTGCAACATCTTAGCTTCATTTGTTGATTGGATCTCTACAATTAATTTCTTTGCATTTGAAGATGGTTGGCGAAAGAAATGATTCTGTCCAAGTCATTAGTGCTAAATTAAAAGGAAATAATTATTCATATTGGGCATATGTAATGAAGAATTTTTTTATTGCAAAAAACTTGTGGGGATATGTTTCTGGTAATGTGTCTATGCCCTCTAATAGCAAGAAAGATAATTATGTAGAATTGTTAGTCGTTTGAAAGGTGAATAATTCCAAAATTATTATCTAGATTATTAATTCTGTTGATTAGTCCATTGGTATGCAGTTAGCTAAATTTTCTATAGCTAAGCAAGTTTGAGATTATTTAGCAAAATTATACATGCAATCCAATTCTACTAAATGATATCAGTTAGAGATGGATATTAAAGCGGCAAGGCAAGGAGATCAAAGTATTCAACAATTTTACACTCGTATGACTAGTTTTTGGGATGAATTAGCACTAACTGAACTTAAAGATCTTAGTTTGAATAAGTTTTACTGCACTTGTAGAGAGGAACAACGACTTGTTCAGTTTTTTATGGCACTTTGAGATGAATTTGAGGCACTTCGTGGTTCTATCCTTCATCGGAGCCCTATTCCCTTTGTTGATTCAGTTGTTAGTGAACTAATAGCAGAAGAAGTGCGTCTCAAGTCACATGTGGGTAAAGGTCTTCTCCCAGTTCCCACTCAGGCTGTTTTGGCTATCTCATCTAAGCAATCTTCCAATGGTCAAAATTGACGTCAGAAAGTTGTCACTGATGAGTGTAACTTTTGCAAGCAGAAGGGTCATTGGAAAGCTCAATGTCCATTATTATTAAGTAAGGGACAACAACAAGCTTCGAAGCCTAGGCATTATCACACTGCAACCACGACATCATCAGAAGAGTCGTATCCCACCGCGCCTACACTATCTATTATTGCAGAGCAATTGCAGAAACTTCTTTCTACATCAAAGCCTAATACCTTATCTGTTTCTCCCTCCATATGTTTGTCCTCCTCATCCACTTCAGGTATATCTCCGTTCACTTGGATATTTGATTCAAGTGCTACTCTTCATATGTCAAATGACATCTCTATATTTACATCAATATCTTCTACCTTGACACCTTCATCTGTTTTGGCTGCCAATGGTACTCCAATGCCATTGGTAGGTACTAGTTTCATCATTTCATTTTATTTGTATCTTTATGATGTTTATTGTATTCATCAACTTTCATTAAATTTGATTTCTATTATTCAACTATGTGATTCTGGATATTGTCTTACTTTACTTCAACCTCATGTTTTGTACAGGATCCACATTCCAAGAAGCTGATTGGGACAGACCGTAGGAAGGGGGGATTGTATGTGTTAGAAGAGCTTCGGGTCAAAGAATTCGTTGGTTCTAATGTTGATTTGTCTTCATTTCTTTTGAGTTCAAATTCTTCTAATTTTTATTTATGGCATTCACGCCTTGAATATGTTTCTAGTTCTCAACTGAGATTTTTGACTTCCACGGGAGTATTAGGAAATTTATCTTCGCATGACCTTTTTGATTGTAGTGGTTGTAAGCTTGCAAAATTCTTTACTTTGCCCTTTAATAAAAGTACATTAGTGTCTCTTGCACCCTTTGATCTAATTCATTCTAATGTTTGAGACTAACTCCTATTACCTCAAAGTGAGGGTCCTGATATTATGTTTCTTTCATTGATGATTATACTCGTTTTTCTTGGATATATCTTATGAAGGAACGTTCTGATTTCATTAGCATCTATAAAGTGTTTCGTGCTTTGGTTCACACACAACATTCAGCTGTCATTAAGTGTTCCAGGTGCGACTTGGGGGGGAGGGGGGAAGGGGGGAATATAATTCTACTGAGTTTTCCACCCTACTCACCTCTGAAGGTACCATATATCAATCATCGTGCACAGACACTCTTGAGCAAAATAGTGTGGCTGAAAGAAAACATAAGCACATCATTGAGACAGCTCGATCCCATCTCCTTTCTGGTAATGTTCCCAAAGTTTTCTAGGGAAAATCAGTTCTCACCGCCACATATTTGATTAACAGAATTCCTAATGCTCTTGCTTTGGGAGTCTCTCCTTACAAGAAATTGTACGGCAAGACTCCAGAGTATTTTCATTTGAGAGTATTTGGTTGCACATGCTTTGTCCTTCGTCCTCATACTAAGTGTTCTAAGTTGTCTGCACGATCCACCATGTGTGTGTTTCTTGGTTATGGTGATGGACAAAAAGGATATCGTTGTTATGATCCGGAAACACAAAAACTTTATGTTTCTCGTCACGTCGTCTTTCTTGAACACATTGCTTTCTTCTCTATTCCAACAAGTTCTAACATCTTAAATGAGTCTAACCTTGTAAATATTGATCCATTTACTTGTGATTTTGATTCAGAGTCTTCCTCAGTTACTTCCATTTCTTCTACTTGTCCTTAATTTTCTCCTGCAAGTAAAAATCCCCCATCCTCCTTGGCGGACTTCTCTTCATCTTCCAATCATGTGGACCCTGCATCTTCTTGTTATCCAACGCGACTGCGTAAGCCCCCTCCTCATCTTGATTCATATGTTCTTGCATCTAATTCTTGTTATTCTTCTAATTTTGCTACTTTTCTAGTTTCTCTTCATTCCCATTGTGAGTCTACTTCCTATAAGGAGGCAGCTCTTGGCCCTCTTTGACAACAGGTTATGAATGAAGAACTTGCTACTTTGTATAATACCAGCACGTGAGAGTTGGTCCCTCTTCCTCTTGGTAAAATGGTAGTGGGATGTCGCTGGGTATATAAGATCAAAACTAAATATGATGGTTCTATTGAAAAATATAAGGCCCTTTTGGTTGCAAAAGGATTTACTCAAAAAGTTGGTTTTGATTATGACGAGACATTTGCACCGGTTGCTAAGATGACATCTATACGTACTTTGATTGCAGTAGCTTCTATTAACCTATGGAACCTCTCACAATTAGATGTAAAGAATGTCTTCCTAAATGGGGATCTAAAAGAGGAAGTTTATATGTCTCCATCCCCTAGTGTTCCTCATCATCCAGGGGAGATCTGCAGACTAAGAAAAGTTTTGTATGGTCTTAAACAAGCTCCCACGGCTTGGTTTGAGAAGTTCTCTGAAGTGCTTTGTTCTTTTGGCATCCACTCAAATGATCATGATTCTGCCTTGTTTACTCGTTCTACATCTGTTGGGCGTATTATTCTCCTCCTTTATGTAGATGATATGATTTTAACTGGAGATAATACAGATGGGATTGCAAAGTTGAAATCAGAGCTACACCACCACTTTGAAATGAAAGATTTGGGACACTAAGATACTTTCTTGGCATTGAGGTAACCTATTCTCCTAAGGGTTATCTCCTCTCTCAGTCTTAATATGCAGCAGATGTCATTCAAAAAGCTCGTTTTACTGATACTCGATTTGTAGAAACTCCTCTTGAACTTAATGTTCATTATACCTCTTCTGATGGGGTTCCATTGGCGGATCCAACTCTATATCGTATTATTGTTGGCAGTTTGGTTTATCTCTCCATCACTCGACCTGATAAAACATATGTTCATATTGTTAGTCAATTTGTCTCCTCTCCCACTATGATCCATTGGGCAGTTGTTCTCCATATCTTACGTTATATCAGAGGGACATTTTATCAGAGTATATTACTCTCTTCTACATCTACTTTAGAACTTCATGATTATTCTGATGCTGATTGGGCTGGAGATCCTACAAACCGCAAGTCCACGATTGGTTTCTGTATTTTTCTTGGTGACTCTCTCATTTCCTAGAAAAGCAAGAAGTAATTTGTAGTTTATCGTTCTTCTACTGAGGCTGAGTATCGTGCCATGGCTTCAACTACTGCTGAAATAGTTTGGTTGCGTTGGTTACTTGCTGACATAGGTGTCTTACTTGCTGAACCTACTCCTATGTATTGTGACAACACCGGTGCTATTCAGATTGCTCATAACTCTGTCTTTCATGAACGCACTAAGCATATTGAAATTGATTGTCATCTCACACGTCATCATCTTCTCCTTGGTACCATCTCTCTCCCATTCATTTCCTCTACCATGCAGTTGGCTGACTTCTTCACAAAGTCTCACACTATTAGTTGCTTCCAGTTTCTACTCGACAAACTTTCGATGCTTCTCGGTGCACCATTGTGAGTTTGAGGGGGATGTTAGATAATATGCTATATATTTAAGTAATGTTTTAGTTAAGGGACACTTTAGTCTTTATATCATTATTAGGATTAGGTTTATTCATTAGTTCCAATTGTATTCAATATATATATAAAAAACATAAAAGCAAAGGTAATTCTATTTTGCCTCTTGTGCGGCAACTCTCTATTTGCAATTAAATCTTTTCCTCTCTCTTTTTTCTCTCTCTTTGCATTGGATTATGAATGTTTTCAAGAATAAGGTTTGAACTTGAAGAAATTGTGAATGACTTTGACTTGCTTCCTATAACAGCTGAACTTCCACAAATATGTAGTTATCAACATTTCTTAACACTATCAATGTCTGTTATACAAATAGGAAAGTTTAATTTAGTTAAAAAATGAAATGAAAATAATAGTATCATAGCTTAAACATATACAAAAGTACGAATTGTGTAGAACTTGTCGAGGACAAAAATATCTTTATCTTTTAAAATTAAAACAAAATATCAATGCCATATAAAGAAGTTCGAATAGTGTCGATCATTTTGAGGGGAAACAAATCTACATATCTTTTCACAATAATAAAAAATATTCCTAAAAATAACTAAGCCAAGTGATATATAAAAACTATACTAAAAAAATGTATTTAGATGAATCAAGGTTTGATTCTAAAGAAATTTGTAAACAAATTTGATTTGATTTATCACCTATAGCAGCTACAAAGGCTGTCCCTCAACAAATATCTAATTGTCAACATATCTTATCACTATCAAAATGTTTGTTACCACGTCAAATGTTTGCTATACAAAATGAAATTTTATTTGGTTAAAAAATAAAATGAAAATACTAGTATCTTAATATATATATATATACACACACACACACACATATACATGGAGAGAGAGAGAGAGAGAGAGAGAGAGAGAGCGAGAGAGAGGATTAACTTCCACTATATATAAAAGTATGAATAGCATAAATGTTTGCCTAGTTTTTCAATTTTATTTTTGACGTATGAAGTTTATTAAATAGTTCTCACTTTTGGATACTCTTCCAACACTTTCTAATGTTTTAGATATAAAACAATACAATGCAATGTGACTTTTATTCATAAAAAAATTATAATGCTGCAAGGCTTGATATGCATGGTTAAACTTTTAGGTAAAGTGGTAATCGAACATAGTATTAGAGCTAGGTTGCCAGGAGGTCCGAGGTTTTAGTCTTGTTGCCAGCATTTACTGTTTGTTTGTTAAGAATTATCTTATGCCCTATAAAGGGTGTTGTTTATCGTTTGTTTGTCTCTCCATGTGCTGTCAGGCTGCGCATGCAGGGGAGTGTTAAGGCTTGGTATACATTGTTGGCCACAACCTAACAGCTTAAGCTTTTTGGTAAAGTGGTATTTTAACAATGACAAAAGAACATTCCAACTTTTTTTTTTTTTTAATAGCAAAAGAACATTACAACTTTGGTTACTAAAAAAATGAAACTAAAATAACCTTGTTCATGCTTTCCATAAAAGAAATAAAATGTTATAAGTTTAAAAGGGATGCATATTTATTCACTAAGTTCTTTTTAAAAATTTTCATAGAAGTATAAATATTCAATAGTTGCATACACAATATATTTAAATATAGTACTATATAATTTTAATTACTGTGCCCTTCCATGTCATTTCCTATGTATTTTGCATTTACCATGTCATTGTATGTGTGTTTTTTCATAACTATGTGTCATGCTCGCACCCAAATCTTATGGTTGCGAAAGAATATAAATTACTGTAAACAACTTCATGTATCATACTTCAATTTATAAGCTCAATTATTACTCTATCTTATCATGCTATTCAAACTTCAAAGAAACATCTAACCATTATTAGAAATTATGTTAATATGGAGTATTCACTTGAAATCAAGTGCTGCATGCATAATGCATATACATATGTTAAATAAGACCAGAAAAAATTCCAAAAAGGATGTCATATTTAATCACAAACCAAAACCAGTGTTGCATATAGCAAAAGCAAAGTTATCAAATGGTTTCTACAATAGAAAACCATCTTCTAGTCAAGGAAACCAAATACCAGATTTGGGGAGAGATTACAATGGATTAGTCAGCAAGCAGTTACGGATGAATATGAACTCATCAGCAGCAGGATAAGGATAGAATAAGCAAATAATAAAAAAAATATCGTCAAAGAAATGCAAGGAGAAACTAATCCTGTACATCTAACATAAGCTTCAAAAAATTACAAATAAGTACAACAAAAACTAGCTGGAGATCATCTGATTTATCAAAATAACCAAATCAACACCTAGGACTTCTGATCTTTTAACCAACTACATTAGAAATGCATCCAAATTAATGAAAATTTTGCCTTTTCTCTAAATAACATCACAACATAGAAAAGCTACAACTGTAGCGAAACTGTTTCTGCACAGCTCCACTATAATAATGCTAGTTAAAGTGTAACTGCACTGAATGAAATATTGCCCGTACATAACAAGGAGACCCAAAATAATTAAAATTGAACTAGTAAAAAGATGTCTAAAGGAAAATCATTTTAGTTGAATAAATGGCAGTCATTTCGAAACAAAAAAGGGAGCAGAAAGCTAGAAAAAACAAAATATCAAAATCCAACGTTTGATTGTCTATCATAGAGCTATTAGCTTATAATCATTGAATTATATAAGCCCTGATTGCTGCAAGTTTGTATGATCTTGTATTTTTCTAACACCACCACCACCACCACAAATGCCAGCATTATACTGAGGCACTTTGTATAATCATGGAGAACAAAAGGGGGGAAAAACAAATATCAACTCCACGTAACTAATTATGAGAAGATGGAGGATTTGCTGAGTGAGTTAAATAGAATGCCTACAACTTCTTGGTTTAAAAGACTAATTATTTTGGACTAACAAACAGCCACTCGGTTGGCCATGAAAGAAGGGGTCACACTATACAAACAATCTTTATAATCCTGAAAATCTTTCTTTATATAAGAATTCAAACTTTTTTTTTTGTCTTCACTTACATGAAAAATATGAAAAATATATATATAATTAAATAGATTCACAGATGGCTTTTAAGTCTCATAAATATCATATCTTTCATATACAGTTCAAATCATTGGGAGCATTTGTTATAAAAAGAACAGAGTCCAGCCTTTCATTAAAGATGGAGTTCCCCTGATAACATGAAATTGTTTTTTTGATAGAATAATAAAAGAAAACTACAAGCATTAGATTTACCTTAATGACAAGGATAAGATCTTCATAGGCTATATCACAGCAATTCTCTGCCGAATTTTAGCTTTCTCAGCATCAATAATGGATTCCACTAGCTTTACTGCACTCTCAAGCTTCCCTTTTGCATTTACAACAACATAATCAAATCGCCTTAGATGCTTCATCTCCTCCTGAGCTGTCTTCACCCTTACAAGAAGGGTGTCAGTGGTCTCTGTCTTCCGATCAATCAGCCGATCCACAAGATCTGCTTCACTCTCAGCAACAAGGAAAATGAAAACTGCAGAATCTCCAAAAATGGATTTTAGTTTTGCTGCCCCTTGTATGTCAACCCTCAGAACTATATCATACCCCTTCGTCATATACTCTTGGATCTGTGGCTTTGGGACCCCCTTGTAATCTCCATAGACAAGAGCATACTCCAAAAGCTCATCCCTA
This sequence comes from Malania oleifera, assembly GCF_029873635.1. Lineage (NCBI taxonomy): Eukaryota > Viridiplantae > Streptophyta > Magnoliopsida > Santalales > Ximeniaceae > Malania > Malania oleifera. Next base: position 16,373,389 of record NC_080419.1, read on the forward strand.
TCCACCATTGAAAGAAACTCGTCTTTTGAAACAAAGAAGTAATCTTTCCCATCAACCTCACCAGGCCTCTTTGCCCTGCTCGTAGCCGTGACAACAAAGTGAATGCCCTCTCGAACTTCCCTCAATCTTTTGATGACAGAGTCTTTGCCCACCCCGCTAGGTCCACTTATGACTATGATCAAAGGGTTTGGTGGTGGTGTCAATCCATCAGAACTGAAGGATTTCCCCAGTGAAGCTTCAAGAGCCCTAAAAACTTCGGCCTTTCCAGCAATAGAAACAGGTGGTATGGTAACAGAGGGAGGCCTTCTGGCATCACCCATTTGGTAATTTCTTGAGATTAATCGATGGGTCTTGGGGTTGGCTCTTTGAAATCTTGACTGGAACCAACTTGGTCTAATGGAACTACTTTCTCGATGAGAAATGAGAAAAGGGTTCGATGATTTTCTACAAGGAGGTGGATAGAGGTTTGAGTAAGCGAGGGAGGTGTAAAGTCTTCGATTGAGCATCGATGATGATCGAAAATATGAATGCTTTAAGTTCACAACAAATCCTCCCATCGTTCAGATGCCATTAAAGATTCAAATCCGTCCTCTCTTCTGCAAGTTAACATCCAGCAGGAAATACGAAAAATCAAATCTATTTAAAGATAGATGATAAAATAATTAATGCAATTATGAACTATTAAATATTTACTCATTATTTTTTTCTAAATTATTTTAAAATAAAAAAAAATTAAAACTTTGTCAATTCAGGAAATGTTTAAATTTAAAAATAAAAAAAAAAAGCTTGCAACAAGAAATGCAAATTATAACAAAAAATAGCAATAAAACTATGATTTCATTGGAGAAGCAGAGTTGAGGCAACTGACGGGTAATTGCAAAGATAACCCTAAAAAATTGGTATGTTAAGGGATTGACTGTAGTAGATTACGCACGCAATCCAAATGTATTCAAGCTACTGCTAATTCGCTATATTTCCTCAGTGTCTCATGGGTTGTAAAATTAGGGTTAATCAGTTGCTACTTGCCTGCTTTCCACAATGCATAGAATTATATATTTAAATTTAGTTCAGTTCAACTTAATTCAATTCAATTAGCAAGTAAATAATCCTACTAAGAATTAATAGTAAAAGTTATATTAGTATTAAGAATTTGGGGTAGTGGTTGCAAAATGAGTTATGAATTGGGTTCAATCAAATTATAAAGAGTAAAGACTTAAATGTATGAGGCTTAGATTTTTAGAAATAGGTGAGCAAAACATAAATCAAATCTATGTGATTAATTAACAAATCATTAACAAGTACCCAATTGTAAGAATATAATATTTTTTAATATTTTTAAAATATTTCAATAAGTATGAGTTAAATTTTTTAAGGAAAAAAAAACTACACATATTTATTATTTTTCTCTTTAATATTTCAAAAAATACGAGTTAAAATAAAATTTGAAAAAAAAACATATGTGATTTAAAATTTAAAAAATAACACATATTTATATTTTTCTGCTTAATATTTGAAAGAATGTGAATTATCTCATTTAAAAAAAAAGAAAGCACCTCAATATTTCAAGAACAAAATGCCATCACAAATTAAAATAATGTCCCAATAACACAAAAATATACCACAAATCGAGGGGAAAAAGAAAAAAGCTCCATAAAAAAGTGTATTTTCTAATTTCTAACTTTCTTTACAAATCATTGAGTCTGAAAAAAATAAAATCAAAGATACTAGTTCACTGTTTACTATATCACAATTGAATTAAATAGCCATAAACACTAGAGTCCTATCCCCATCTGCTTCCAATCTGCCATCAACAACCCATCAGTATGATTAAGCAACTTGTGAATGCACTTAAATAAGACCATTTCATCTTATCATGAGCTTTATTCATATCTAAATTTAGGGCATCAGACCTTTTTGCTTGCTCTTAAGGAAGACTAAATAGTTCAAAAGCCACCAAAATTTTACCAGTTACATGGTGTCCCAGCATAAAAGCATTTTTGTTTAGGCATGCCCACAGTTTTTAGGTATAATTTTATTGTAGGGACTCTCATCACGAGCCGAGCTTGTTCAAGGCATTATGTTTGCCTATGACCGCTTCTCTCGAGCGTTTGGGATAGGTTTCCATCATGTAAATACTAATATAGGTTTATTTTCTAGTAGTAGTTTCTCCCTATGCTAAAAAAGGCAGTATGACTACTCGGTCACTTTGATGTTTCCTACTGTCAGAGTGAAAATAGCATAGAAAGCTCTTTAGGGGAGGGTAAGTGTTCATCAACTTATAAAACTTACTAGTTATTGCCAACATATTTAGCCTACTTGCCTCCCTCGCTAGTCACATAATGTTAACGGAGGTGTTGTTAATGAATTGCGTTGCTTCGATGTTTACTGCTTACTTGCCACTGATTTCATAAGTTGCTTATTGCTTTCGCTAATATTTTCTTGAATGATAATGAAAGTGTTTTGTGGATGAATTGTGGTAAACGATAGGTTGGCTAGTTAAATAAGAAGGGGTTTAGCTAGTGTCACATGGTCCTTTCACAAAGGTGTGAAATAGTCCGCCTGTCACCTGGTATCAGAGCTTGGTTAGTTACTACGTGAATTTAGTTGCCTTTGTTGTGGGATTGGGAAAACTTTGGTAAATGACCATGGTACCAACCAATGTTAAGAGAATTAATGTGCTGGAAGCACAGGCTGAGGAGGCAGCCAACAATGTGGCCACGAAAATGGCCTAATTAAGGGAACTTGTTGATGAAGTGGTGGGATCACAAAAGTATCAAGCAAGTTTGATAGGTGAAAATGTCAAAGGACTTTCACCATACTGTGGAAACCTTGCAAGCTCAAATAACTTATTTGACTACAAAGGTGAATTTGGTAGTTCTTGCTATGGGAAACTCTAATACTCCAGGGTTTAGCAAGACCAAGCTACCAAAACCCAAGATGTATAGTGGTGCCCGTGATGCCAAGGAGTTGGAGAACTTCTTGTTTGATATGGAGCAGTACTTTCACCCTATAAGTACGGACTCAGAACAGGTGAAACTAGATACTGCGACCATATACTTGGTTGGTGACGCCAAACTGTGGTGGCGTACTAAGTACAATGAAATTGAAAATGGACATTGTGTCGTGCATAGTTGGGGCAAACTTGAAGAGAGAGCTCAAAGCTCAATTCTTTCCTGATAATGTTGAGCACAATGCTAGAAAGAAACTAAGAGACCCCGAGCATAATGGGTCAATCAGGGAATACGTGAAACGGTTTTCTGCTTTGATGTTGGATATCAGAGACATGTTGGAAAATGACAAGTTGTTTTATTTTCTTGAGGGATTGAAACTTTGAGCAAAAAAAGAACTTCATACGCAAAGAGTTCAAGACTTGTCTACCGCACAAGCATCTGCGAAACGCTTGACTGACTACGCTGGTGATAATACCGCCTTGTCCAAAGAGTTTGGCGTAAGGGGAAACAACAAAAAGTCTTTCAAGAAGGGCAAACCCAAAAGTGGGGGAGCTGAATATAAGGCATCAACTTCAAAAGAAGCTTCATTGTCTCGAGGGTTCAACACACCTAATGGAAAGAGTAGAATTTCATGCTACTTGTGTCAAGACCCTCATAGAGTTTTTGAGTGCCCTCACAGAGCAGCACTTAATGCCTTAAGAGCTTCCATTGCAGAGCAGGTAAGGAAAAGTGATGGGCAAGAGAAGGATACCCTGAGGATGGGTGCAATGTGGCTGGTGAACGCATTGGAAAAGTAGGCGAAAGTGCCGAAAGCTACAGAAGCAAAAGGACTGATGTTTGTGGATTTGAGGATCAATGGGAAGAGTATTCGCGCTATGGTGGATACGAGAGCTACTCATAATTTTGTTTCATAGGAAGAAGCAAGGAAACTCAATTTATCCTTGGAGAAGGATACAAAATGCATGAAAGCAGTGAATTTTGTAGCCCAACCTACTCTGAGAGTACCCAAGTAAGAGACTATGAAACTTGGACAGTGGGCAAGTCATACAAATTTCACATTAGTGCCATTGGATGACTTTCAACTCATTTGGGAATGGAACTCTTGAGGGGAACGAAGGAAGTGTTGATGCCTTCTTATGGTTCCCTGTGTTTAATGGGAGATCACCTATGCATGGTGCAACCCATTGCAAAGAAAGGATACAATGAGAAGTTCCTTTTAGCCATGCAACTTAAGAAGGGGTTGAGAAAGGGTGAGCAGACATATCTAGCCATGATGGTGGTAGATTAAGAAGTAGGCCAAGAGCTAGTGCCTATAACCATCCAAGATGTGCTAGATGAGTACACAGAGGTGATTCCGAATAAGCTACCTCATAACTTGCCTTTACGGCGGGGTGTGGTGCATGAGATCGAGTTGTTGCCAAGAGTGAAACCACCTACTAAGGGGTCATATCGAATGGAGCCTCCAAAGCTAGCAGAATTGAGGAAACAACTTAATGAGATGTTGAAAGCTAGATATATTTGCTTTTCCAAAGCACCGTTTGAAGCACTAGTATTGTTTCAGAGTAAACATGATGGGAGCATGCGGATGAGTGTATACTACCACGCGCTCAACAAGGTGACAATGCACAATAAGTATCCTATTTCATTGATTGCTGATATGTTGGATCAGTTGAGTCATATCAAGTACTTCACTAAACTTGACTTGAGGTCAGGCTACTATCAAGTGAGAATTCTATTGGGGATGAGCCGAAGACTACTTGTGTGACACAGTATGGGGCGTATGAATTCTTGGTGAAGCCATTCGGGTTGACGAATGAGCTTGCAACATTTTGTACCTTGATGAACCAGGTATTTTGAGAGTACCTCAACAAGTTTGTCATGGTTTACCTGGATGATATTGTTGTCTATAGTTCCACTCTGGAGGAACATGAAAAGCATCTATGAAAGGTGTTTGACAAGCTAAGGGGAACAGTTTGTATGAGAAGAAAGAGAAGTGCTTTTTTGCTCAGCAGAGCATCAAATTATTTGGTCATGTGATTGAGCAAAGTCATATCAAAATGGATATGGAGAAGGTAGGGGCAATTCAAGAATGAAAAATCCAAACGACCATGAAGGAGTTGCATTCCTTTCTTGGCCTTGCCAACTATTACAGGAAGTTCGTAGAGGGGGCCAGAGAACTGCTCCTATGATAGAACTACTGAAGAAGGGTAAGGAGTGGAACTGGACAGAGAAGTGTTAGGGAGCCTTTGACGACTTGAAGGATGAAATAATGAGAGATCTAGTACTTGCTCCTCTAGATGTCCTGAAACCCTTCAAGGTGCAAATAGATGCATCAGAATTTGCCCTTGGAGGAGTCTTGTTAGAGGAGGGACATCCTGTTGCGTATGAGAGTCGTAAGCTTAGTGAAGTAGAGCAGAAGTACACACTCGAGGGAAGGAGATGCTAACAGTGATACATTGTCTCCGCGTGTGACGACATTTCTTACTTGGGTCAAGGTTTGTGGTGAAAACGGATAACTCGAGTGTTAGCCACTTCTTCACACAGCCAAAGTTGAAACCCAAGCAAGGCCGGTGGCAAGAATTCTTGGCAGAATTTGATTTCTCATTCGAGCATGAGGCGGGGCGCTTGAACCAAGTTATTAATGCACTAAGTAAGAAGGCCAAGATGGTGGCCTTGCAAATGGAAACACACCTAAATGTGAGTACTGTTACCACGACGATGCGAGAGCGCATCAAAGAGAATTTAGCCAAAGATCCAGTTGCGCGGAACCTAATGAAGCTAACCGAAAAGGGGAAAGCACGAAAGTTCTGGATGGAAGATAAATTGTTGATGACCCATGATAACCGGCTCTTCATGCCAGAAGCTGGTGATTTGAGGAAGATACTATTAAGAGAGTGTCATGATAACATGTGGATAGACATCCAAGATGGTAGCGCACTTTGACTTTACTAAAGTAGAGGTATTATTGGCCGCACATGCAGGATGATGTGGTTAATTATACCCGAACTTGGTCACTTGACAACAAGACAAGGTGGAGTAAAGGAAGATTGCAGGGCAACTAGAGCCCTTACCAGTACCATTCGAACGGTGGGAAAGTTTCTTAGTGGACTTCATTACCAACCTACCCAAAGTGGGTGATGCAGGGTCTATGCTTGTGGTTATACACAGGTTTTCGAAGTATGGTACGTTATACACGCACCAAAGTACTGTTTCGCAGAGGAGACGACACAATTGATCTTCACAAATATAGTGAAGTATTGGGGTGCTCCCCAAGATATTTTTAGTGACAAAGACTCAAGATTCACTAGCAACTTCTAGACAGAACTTTTCAGAATCCTTAGCTCACAACTTGAAATCTCTTCGAGTTACTATCCACAGACAGATGGATAAATGAAGAGATTCAATGGGCTACTCGAAGAGTACTTACGCCCTTTTGTCAACGCCAACCAAAAGAATTCGGTGCAACTACTTGATGTGGCACAATTATATTTCAATACCCAAAATAGGTCAACAACCAATAAAAGCTCTTTTGAGCTTGTTACAGTCCAGCAGCCGCTGTGACCTCACACAGCGGACGTGTCATATAGAGGAAAGAGTCCCAAAGTGTACATCTTCATCAGATAAAGGAGATAGAATACAAAGATTGCCCAAGCCTAACTGGAGAAAGCTTCTAAGTGGCTGAAGGGCAGATTAAGGAAGAAAACCGCAACACTTCAACGTAGGTGACTTGATGCTTGTTAAGCTCAAATCGTGAACAGATCAGGTAACTAGGAGGACGATATAGGAGGCTACTTTGCAAATATGAAGGATCGGTCCCTATCTTGGCCAAAGTCGGGAAGACTACTTATAAAATCAACCCTCCGACTTGGATGAAAGTGCATCTCGTGTTTCACATCAGCTGCCTCAAGTCGTTCAACATCGATACAAAAGATCCAAGCAAAAGTCAGCCAACCAGAGCATAATTGAAGATAGTGCAACCTAATAGACGTGAAGTTGAAGACATCCTTACAAATAATGAGTTCACATCCTCAAGGAAGAAGCGGTGGGAGTTCTTAGTGAAGTGGAAAGACCTTGGCGACAAAGAAATCAGCTAGGTTTCTACGGAAGATATGCAACCGTTCGTGAACAAAGTAGAAGTGTACCTAGTGTCAAAGTCTACAAGGTCATCGACCACATAAGTGGGGGAGCGTCATGAGTTGAGCTTGATCAGGGCATTATGCTTGCCAGTGATCGCTTATCTCATGCGTTTAGGATGGGTTTCCATCTTATAAATACTAGTGTAGACTTATTTTCTAGTAGTAGTTTCTCCCTATGCTAAGAAAGGTAATATGACTCATTGGTCACTTTGATGTTTCCTAGTGCCAGAGTAAGAATAACATAGAAAGCTCTTTAGGGGTGGGTGAGTGTTCATCAACTTGTAAAACTCACTAGTTATTGTCAATATGTTTAGCCTACTTGCCCCCCTCGCTAGACACACAATGTTAACAAAGGTGTTGTTAATGAATTGCGTTACTTCAATGTTTACAGCTTACTTATAACTACTTCATAAGTTGCTTACTATTTCTATTGATATTTACTTGAATGATAATGAAAGTGTTTTGTGGATGAATTAATGATAGGCAGGCTAGTTAAACAAGAGGGGTTTAGCTAGCGCACGATCCTTTCACAAAGGTGTGAAATATTCAGCCCGTGACACCCTGCATGGCTTATTTGTAAATAACAAATACAAATCTTCTTCACAAAAAAAATGATATTAAAATGTACAGATTCATCTATTCATCAAAACTTTTTCATTTTGGGTATTGTTCCACACTGGGCCTGCCTAACTACAGGCTACGGGGAGATAGCACAGCTCCCTTTCTATATATCTTCCATCCTTCCCTTCCCACTCCTAAATGCAAGTCCTAATCTTTGACTATTGAAATGCTCCCTGTGGAACATTAGTCGTCTAAACTACACATGTTCAAGAAAACGCAATGGCAGAAGTACTTACATCTCATTAAATGATCGAGCAAAACAAAATTAAGCAACATTTAATAGCGTTTTTCCAAATAAACTTAATTATGCGCATCAAAATTGTATCATAGAAAAGATGAAGCAGTAATATCGTTGTTGCAACACCACTTTCTTTCACCAATCGAAACAAAAGAAGAGTGTAACTAGTTAATCTGCATATGGTGAGTCGACTCGTTTATGAGATCTTGATTCCCAAGAAGAAGAAGAAGAAGAAGATGGTGATCGTATAGTTAGGGTTTACCTTTGTACACTCGCAGAGGACGGCAGAAATCGCAAGACAGGGATTGAGCAAGCAAGCAAACCTCAACCCCAAAGGCTTCGTTGCGGCGAAATGCACATGCACTCCCCGAAGTGGTGGGAACTCGACGCTTTACTACCACGTCATTTGCAAACGTGTAGATGTGACCCAATCAAAAGCCGCCACTTCATCCTCTTTTCTTCTGGACCTGACTTTGAGGTAAAGTGTTAAAATTTGAGCAAGCTTCAACATGAAATTTAACTTATATTTACTATACATAAAAAATTTTTTAGGGTATTAGGAACTTGGAAAATATGAGAAAAAAATATATAAAAGAATTTAATTTTTTATATATAATTATTAAAAAAATAAAAAAAATATATCTAATTAATAAATAAAATTTTGATTTTATACATCACTGATATTTAATTTTTTTAATTATTCATGATAATAGAATAAACTTTTATTTTTAATAATATTTAATATAGAAAAATGTAATGGAAAATGAGTTTTCTTCTCATTTTCCTTTACTTTCCTTTTTCCCACCAAAAGCTTTGATTCAAATGGATTTTTCGTTTGGAGAGATCATGAATTTCAATTTGTATTGGATTTGAATAAGATGTAATATAAAATTGTGTTAAACTTTGTCCAAATCTAAACTCAAAATTTGAAATTCATGCTTCCAAATGCAACATGATTGATTTTGTATGATATCTAAATTTTATGCATATAGTGTAAAGATGTGTTCTCTCCTTATCTTTCCCAAAAACACCCTTTCATATGTTAGGCACCTTTCTTGACATACCCGAATCATGCCCCTTTACCCTCCCCCTTTATTTAGGAGTTAAAATTCCTTTTAATATCCTAGTTTTAATTTTCTTCCATTAGTTGGCATGCGCTCTTGAGTCTTGAAATAATTTTCAATCTTAAGAATAATTTTTTCTTTTAAATCATTGACTTCGTCGCATATTAAATGAACAATCATTAGGTTGAACAAAAAACAAATCATAATGTCTAAATTGTTACCAACTAGCAATTGAATCATAATAGGCCGCGAAGAGAGGAGGCTTTGCAAGTAACTATGAATTGAGGTCTTTTTATTGTGCTCGAATATAATTATACCATTCAAACAAAATTGAGAAGTCATACATTTCTATGATCAAATCTCTTATTTTTTAGACAAGTTAATCTCATCTGTAAATTCTTATTAGTCGACTCCTTTGTTATCTATCTCGTCTAAGCAAATTAAGCTCATTTTCAAATATGAGTAGAGCTCATCTGTTATATGTCTATAGGTCACTCTATTATGTATGAACAAGCTTATTTACCAATTAAATATGAGTAGATAGAACTTCATTCTGCTCAGCTTGGGTTTTTTATTCTTGGCTATTTTTCTAAATGAGCCTATTTGATTTGTTAACTTATGTTGTAACCTTTTTAAGTTATTATTTGAAATTTATTTTATTGAATTTAGCTATATCACTAAAAAGAGAATGCCTCGTTATATTATATTTTGGTTATGTGATGTTCATTTGTTAAAAAAAATTTATACTCCCTCATAGATCTAACCAGATTAACATGGCTATCAATTTTGTTTGTCATGTTTAAATGAAAATATTAATTATATAATCGACCCATCTAGAGTACTATAAAGGAATCACCAAAATGGCTTGCAACCAAGTAAATAAAATAACAAAAGAATTGAAACTCATTAAGGAACTAAAAATGCTTGAAGAAATAGTTGTTGTCGTCAATAAGAAACTTAGTGCACATGCAACAAACATATTTGAAGTCTTCAATTACTTGATTTCGGCCCTAGGAGCTGCTCTCAGCTTGGGGTTAATCAAGCCAAGCCCCCCCCCCCCCCCCCCCCCCCCCCCCCCCCCACCCACATTCACTCCTTTTTTTTTTTTTTTATGGAATCTTTGTGGAAAGTTGCTATGATCTAGTGTCAATAATACTTCTTTTGGCCTAGATGAACATAAATTATTGCCACTTTTGCTAGATTAATTTGCAACCTTGATTCCCTAGAAAGAAAGAATAGAAAACACTTGAAAGACTCGAAGTGTACTTTAAGGAATCTCTCCAAAACTAAAATATATAGGATGGGAAAAATAAAAGAAAACTGGCAATGATATAAGAAGTGTGTTTTCCCTTCAAATACCTTTTATATGTGAGGCTCCTTTCTTAGCTAGGGGCATTTATATCTTAGGCAATTACATGTCATCAAAGGATTGTGTTTGTGTCCCTTAATTTGCCTCCCTAGTTAGTAGTTATCCTCTTTAATTCACCTCCTTGATTAGATCTTAGACTATATCCATTAATTCCAAAGTATCCTTTGGACCCTTTTGATTTAAATACTATTATATCTTCATGACTCTTGGTGGGAGCTAAATTGCTCCCACCCAAATTTGCTAGATCAATCTTACTTCCCTCAAAAGAAAGAGTAGATAAATCTTTAAGAAATTAGGTGCTCCAAAAAATTTCTCCAATGCTTAAATACCAAAGAAGTAGGAATGAAATATGACAACAATGTAAAATGTGATTTTTCCTTACCTTTTTTAGGGATTTTATTGTTGTGTCGGGCACCCCACTTATATCAAACAACAATACTACAACAAATGCTATTAAATATATAAGAAATTAAAGCAATGTAGAAATTAATAATAAAAGATAGTAAAAAAAAGATAATGTTTTAACAAGGTTCGGTACAAAAATTACCTACATCCTCAGGCGCCGACGTTCAATCAACTACTTCTTAACAAAGTACAACTTTGAGGTGTGTTTTACAAATGGAGAGTTGAACTCTTTATATGACTTCAACCTCAAGTCCAAAAAACACTTCTCACCAATGTGTGATAAACAAAGAAAAAATTCAAAATAACTTTTCTACCAATGTGAAACTTTTCTACCAATGTGGGACAAAAAACAACAAATCTCCACCTTGACGATAAATTCAACAAATTTTTCAGTCACCAACATTCTCTAAAGTTCCACATCATAGGCCCCTTCCAAAAATATTCAGACTTGTAGGATATTGATAAAATCCAAACAATGTTTAAACTTGATTGTTGTTACAATCTTAGTCAGCATATTTGTGGAATTTTCAGCTGTAGCAATCTTCTGAAGAAGTATCTTGCCTCCATCAATAATATCCCGCATAAAATGAAACTGAACATCAATGTGCTTCGTTTGTGCATGGTAGACTTGGTTCTTTGCCAAATGAATAGCACTCTGGCTATCACAGAACACAACAATGTGCTTCTAAACAACTCCCAAATTTTCAAGTAAATCCTGCAACCAAATAACTTCTTTAACAGCCTCTAAAGCTGTCATGGAGTTTTTTCCTATTTTATCTTTATTTTAAAATAATATATTAAATAATACCCTATTTAGGAAAATTATTCCCAGAATAACGCTCACATAATCTCGCTGCTTGGTCCAACAAGATTTGTCATGCGTCAAGACAAATCTCACTGAACCAAGTAGTAAGATTTGCTACGCGTCAGGATCAGGATCGGTTTATTTCCCAGGCAAATCTCGCTAGATCATCCAGCGAGATTTGCATGGTATGTCCGTCCCCTAGACTCTGTGATTTCTTCCTCATTCTTGGTACTTCTTTTCTTCAGAAAGATTATGCAAAGCACCTAATTCTCCATTTGGACTTGTGCTGAGTTCTACAGTGAAATTTGAAAAACAATTAGTAAATTATTAAACAAAAAAACTCGTTGTGTATAATTAATTTGAAATGGGTTTCTTGAAAATTAAGACATTAGGGGTAAGACATCTTCAGAAACACTGCATATTGGTTGTTAACAGAGCACAACCCTTGTGTATCATCTGAAATGGGTTTTTAGGAAACTGAAGAAATTGGGCCAAAACCTTTTTTGGATTATAAAAAAAATGGTTTAAAGACTTAAGGATAAATTTAAGAGAAACAGTGTTTTAAGGGTGCTCAACACTGCACAACTTGAAATAGATTAATTGGAAATTGAAGATACTGGGCGAAAAAAATTCTACTTTTGGGCTTTAGGTTAAGGCAGAAAATAAATTTAACAGCTTCAAGCACAAGGCAACAAGAAAAAGGTAAAAAGAAAAAGAAAAAGAAAAAGAAAAATAAAGCTTACTTGGGCAGAGTTACAGTGTTTGGTTTGGAGGGCAGGAGAAAAGGGCGGAGTAGCTTGAGCAGCAGAGGAAAGGCGATACTTATGCATGATCCAATCCGTTATGGATCCGTGTGGAGGCTTTCCTCTGTAAAAAACGAGCGTCTTCTTCATCCCTACCACTTGATTATTACTATTAATGCTCCTTGAACACACTATTGGCTTGTCTATTCCCGTCACCTTCCACTACCCTAAACACGTCACTCTGCTCAATCTGTTCCCGTTGGGGTACTTTGCTTCCCTGGTGCTGAAAAAGTACCTCTCTTGCTCCCTATCCCTTGCATAATCCCCACACAATCCCACTTTTTCACACACAATTGGTTTTCCCAAATGCCCATATAATTAAATCTATTGAAAACAGAGTAACACTTACTTTTTTTTTTTTTTTATACCCAAATACAAGTACAATTCTACAAATTCAGAACCTAAAATTTAGGGGAAAGGAGAAGAAGCCAGGAATGAACCAGGCAAATCCCAAGGATCAGACTTGCAGAGGTCGACTTTAGGGATTATTGAAGCAGGGAGGGGTAGCTGCAAGAGTTGGCGACTTCGGAGACGTACCATGCAAATCTCGCTGGATGGTCCAGCGAGATTTGTCTGGGAAATAAACTGATCCTGATCTTGACGCGTGGCAACTGGACCAAACAACGATATTACGTGAGCGTCATTCTAGGAAATATTTTTCTAAATAGGATATTATTTAATATATTATTTTAGAATAAAAATAAAAAGGAAAAAAACTCAGTTGTTATGTACTCTGCTTTTATTGTAGACAAGGCAATGGTAGACTGTAAGGTAAACTTCCAACTCACTGGACCATTAGCAAGTGTAAAAATATATCTAGTAGTTGATCGATGTTTATCCAGATCTCCTGCAAAATCAGAATCCACATATCCAACAACTCGTTGATCAATAATATTATTTTTCTCAAATACTATACTAACATCAATCGTATTCATAATATATCTCAAAATCCATTTCACAGCTTGCCAATGTCCTTTACCTGGATCATGCATATACCTGCTCACCATACTAACAACTTGTGAAATATCATGTCTAGTACAAATCATTGCATACATCAGACTACCAACAACGCTTGCATAAGGAACCTATGACATATACTTACGTTTCTCGTCTAATTTAGAAGATAAAGCTGCACTAAGTTTGAAATGAGGAGCAAGACCCCATTCTGCTATGGTGTATCTCTAACTGTAAAGTGTCGAGCACTACCTTCATCTTGACAAACCTTCACAAATGGGTCACTTTTGCATTCATCACCATTATCTGATTTGAGTCGTTTAATCTTTCTACCAGTTTGAGCTTCAACTAATTTTTTCCACTAAAAGAAAATATCACACACTTCATTTTTATGCTTCATAGAATACACCCAAACTCCTCTAGAAAAATCATCAACAATAGTGACAAAATAATGCATACCACCTAATGAAACCATTTTTGTGGGGCCCCATACATCTGTATGAATGTAGTCTAAAATACCTTCAGTCTAGTGGAATACAGTGCCAAATTTTACTCTAGTCTATTTTCCTATAATAAAATGCTCACAAAATTCAAGTTTGCACACCTTTTGTAATAACCCTAAAAATAGTTAAACAAGATGAGTGGAATGATCTTAATATATATATATAAATATATATATATATATATATATATATTAGTTATTAATTATTGTTAAACTGAATTAATTAATTAAACATTATTAAATTGGATTTTTTAAATAATTAAAATGATATATATATATTTATATATATAACAAAAGATAAAAGTAAATATATATGCAATATATTAATATATGTTAATATAGGATTGGTACACAAATCTCAGGAGAATAGAGCAGATTAAAAAAGAACCCTCCCTTGGCCGTCAGTCTCACTGTGCTCCCTCTCAATTCACGTCGCTCACCTCCATCTCTCTCTCCCACTCTCCTCGATTTCATCAGCCAAACAGGCGCCGATCGAAAATCATAAAATAACGTTGGGCTCCATTCTCTACCACCGAAATTTCTATTAGAACGGATTTATCATAGGAGCGGCGTAGACATATCTCCTGAGGCAAGTTAAATTTTCACTCTTACCTCAATTTCTCATAAATCTTAAGCCTAATTAACGATCGGACACCACCACGAGAATCTAGGGATAATTCTCGTCTAACGGAGCGAATTTCTTATGGGATCATTGATTACACGTCAAAAATGCGTAATTGGGCATTTAATTCATGCATTAAATATTATAATTTTAACTAAATGTCTGATTATGTTCAATATTTTAATCCTTGAGCTCGTTTGATAATTTTTAGATAATTATCCTATTTTACCATGAATTTATGTATATTCGTATTTTATTGTTACAAGATAATTTTTGGAAACTGAAGTAGAGATAAAAATGAAAGAAACCGAGCATCAAGTGAAGAATCATGGGCATGTGTGGGGTTTAATAAAGACGCAAGCTTCATCGAAATACTCTAAAAATTAAATTTGAAATTAAATGTACGTGATCGTATGAACGAACACGTATCCGCGTCGAAGTGTGTATGCTTGAAGGCCGAATGGTGGGCATGAGGCAACCGAATACACTGCAAAGGAATTGGACGTGTATGTGATAGAGTGGGCTTGCGTGCCTGCATTTGGAGGCCCATGGCTGTGTGTGAGCGGGCTTGAAGTAAGAAAAGTGGGCTAGGAAAAAAAGAAATGAAAAATAACCCATGTGTAGTTGTGTATGTGTGTAAGGAGTCGGTAGCTGGAGAAAAGTAAAAACAAAAACAAGGGAATAGGTGATGGGCTGGCAGTGTGTGTGAGGTGCAAGCCAAATGAAAATAAAAATAAAAAACAAAAGGAGAGTGGGTCGAGTCCTTGATGTGACCTGGCCATGCAAACTACAAAAGGTGCCTTGTGTGTGTGTGTGTCTGCTCGAAGTTGTTTATTTTTTAAAATGCAAAAGATATGCAGCCGTGTAGTGGAATGAGGCATTGGGTGTAGCTGGCAGTAGGTAAAGGAGGAGGGAAATAAAAAGATAAAAAAGTACAAAAAAAGGAGAGAAAAAAGCTAAGGCAGAAAGGAGGCTAGGGTTACTTTTGAGGAATAGGGGTTTTTGAGGGAGTGGTGTTGCATGTTGGGTTTTGGCTTTCAAACCTTGGGAGCTGCGCTGCCCTGCTGTGCGTGGAGAACCGAGCAGCTCTTCCTCTCCAGCTCTCCTCACGGCAGCCTCTCTCCATCTCCATTGATCTCTCTCTCTCTCTCTTCCCCCCCCCCTGTTAGAGTTATATTTTTTTATTGCTAAGTTTTTGGTTTGTTCAATTTAAAGCTGGGAATAACATTTGTTTAGGAGAACTTGTTTATATTAAGTGCTATTTATTATATTAATGTTTGTTTAGTCTCTCTTTCTCTTCAGTTTAAACACTTACTTAGATTATTTAAGTGATTAGATTCAATTTATTTTTCTTGTAGTTTATTGAATTTAAATTCTGTTGGATTATTTATATTATTAAGCTCAGTTTATTTATTTTATTTCAAGGTCATTGTAGGAGTTAATACTTGTTGGACATTTTTATTCTTGTGCTTACCTTACTGTTATTATATTGAAGTTAAGTATTCGATTAGGAGTTATTGTTTACCTTGTAGGAGTTAATATTTATTGGACATTTTTATTAGTTTAAATCTGGTCATTTTTTTTAGGAAATGTTTGAGTCTTTCTATTGTTGGCTTTAGTTTATTTATTTAGTATAGTTTTATTTATCATTTAGCTTAATTTATTTTCATTTAGTTGAGTCATTGATAGGTTCGGTTTATTCATTACTCTTAAGTATTTGTCGAGTCTAATTTTAGCTATCCTTGTTTTACTATTTGAATATTTAATTAGTGAATGTTTGGTTGGTTTTATGCATGCTAGGTTCATAGTTTAGGTTTCACGTCATTTCAATTTCACCACAAATTTTCAAAACCCCCAAGATTTCGAATATGAACCATGTTCAGTAAATTGTCTTCTTATTTTCTTTTCCTATTTCACGTTAGTTTAAAACTAATCTGCATTTCCTGAGAAGATGATCTGGCCTATCTGGGCTAATTATTATACGATGTAGCTCATACACTTGGGAAAACTTCCGAACTATTCATTTTTAGAAGTGAGTCAAGTTTTTGACACTATTGCCCAAGAATGTTAGTTTTAGTTTCAAACTAGTGTTTTTCCCTTTATTTTAATTTTTCTCATGAAAAAGAAAAAGAAAAAAAATGAATTTTAAAGAAAATATGGCTACAACTGCACAACACAATCTTATGGATTTTTTGCAACGTATATGCACCACTGCACCATCTTACACTATTTTACCTAATGATGTACTTAATTTCATGATTCAACGTGGGAGAACATCATTGATACCTCAGTTCTATGGGACGTAATCTGAGTGTCCTTATTAGCATTTGACGGAGCTTGAGTTGACTTGTAATATTTTTTTTCCTAGAGCTAGAACTGATGAATTTATTAGACATCGTTTATTTACTTCTTCTTTGAAGGATAGAGCAAAGATGTGATTTAATTTTTTGATAACTCATACTGTCTCTAATTGGGCTGATATGGAAAGTGAATTTCTGCAAAAGTTTTCCCTCATAGAGAATTCAATTTTTGCAGGAACAAATCATTTCGTTTATGTAGAAGGGTGACGAGACTTTTCAGGCTTGTTGGGAGAGGTTCAAGGATCTCATAAATATTTGTCCATATCACGGGTTTGAATCATGGAGGTAAGTCAATTGCTTTTACACAGCTCTTACTCCTGATTGCAAACAATTTTTCCAAACTATGTGCAATGGAGAACTCTTCAGCAAGGAACCGGATCAAGTACTATCATTTTTTGATTACTTAGTTGAAAAGTGCCCAACAATGGAATACACGATACGATCAATCATCAATGGTAGTATAACCTCTCAATGCAATCAGTGGTGGAGGTAAATATAAGCCAACATATTATTCAGACGCTCCTCCACATCAGTATTCGCCACAACAGATCTACCAGAGCTATGCACCTTCAGGATTTCAATCTACTGTAGCACCTGCTCCACCAGAGAAGTCTCTTAAGGATACACTTCAGCAATATACTAAAACCTTAAATTAATTGCAAAGCACCATTAATGAAATGAGCACGCAATTGAATATCTTAGAAAAATGGAATTTTTCAGCACAAACTCAGCCTAATCCTCAAGAATATTGGCAACAACAGCAACAAGTACATAATGTCTCAAAGGATTCTCTTAAGACAACAAAGGTCGTTATTACTTCGAGAAGTGGAAAAGAAGTTTTCCAACCTAAGATACTCATCAACAAACAAACAGTTGTCCCAACACCTGAAGTTACAACTGAGATAGATGAAGTCAAAGAAAAATC
This sequence comes from Malania oleifera, assembly GCF_029873635.1. Lineage (NCBI taxonomy): Eukaryota > Viridiplantae > Streptophyta > Magnoliopsida > Santalales > Ximeniaceae > Malania > Malania oleifera. Next base: position 16,391,144 of record NC_080419.1, read on the forward strand.
AGAGGAAGGAAGCCCAGAAGTGAAGAATTTAGTTAATGAGGGGGCTGAGACTGATAAGGAGTACCAACTTGTGGTATCTTATTCGTAGAGATTGGTAGTCGTGGAACCTTCTCTCCCTACTGGAGTAAATGTCAAGGAGTGCAATGCTGAAACAAATCCATGTAGTGGTAAGGTGATGGGTACACTCGATAAAGAGGGTGAGCAGAATGGCGAACGTTTAAAGGAATCAAGTAAAAATTCTAATGTTCATGTTTCTGAAGAACCGAAAGTAACTGTTTCGACACTTTTTCCTCAGAGACTAGTTCTTAAAGAATTGAATTTTTTGGAAAATATGCCGAATAAAGATCCTTTCTTGTTAAAACAAGGAAGGCAGTCTGCATATGTTTTATCTAGGATCTTAGAACGCATTGACTTATTTGAAGGTAACTCTCGTGCATGTGACAAGACTGATTCATTGTGGCGACTCAAATTTGGAGACTCATCGGTTCAATTTATAGATCTGCACCCACCAGATGAAATTCCTCCAGAGCCTCCGCCAGACATACAATGATGTTTTTCTTTCCTTTGTTTTTCATTTTGTTTTATTTTGTCTTATTTTAGTTTATTAGCAGGTACATTTTCCTTTAGTTTCAATTTTTATTTTCCCTTACTTCTCTACCCAGGTACGCTTCTACTTCCCTTAGTATCATTCTTTTGCTTCTCTTTTCAATCATTGAGGACAATGTTATATTTTAGTTGGGGAGAGCATTTGCATGTGCATTTGTGTGCTTCCATGTGATAGAATTTCAATGTGAAAATTGCATGTGATGTTTGCATGTTGGTTAGGTCCACCTTTTGGGAAATATTGGTATTGAGCTCAGAGCATGCTGAATTCCTTATTTGTGAACGTTACATGCCCAAATTTTTTTTTCTTATTTCTTTTTGAGGATATAGAACGTGTAGGATGTACTGTAATCATAGTCTAAATCAAAAGAGAGCTTTATCCATTTCATTTAGTTGTAACCAAGAGAAGGATGTTGAAAGTCTTGCTACACACACCACACAGGTTAGAAGACTTAGAAAGACTACCTTAGATCGTTCCTGGTTGATATGCACTTCAATTGTTTGGGACTCTAATGAACCATATCCTAATGGCTTAAAAAAATGGGTTTGAAGTAAATGAAAACAAGAAACAAGCCAAGGATCAGTTGCAAAAAGAAGAAAACAAAAGGAGAAAAGCAAAAAAAGAAGAGGGGAGCAATTGTGTATTGGAAAGGGCTACCTATTACCGGGGTCCTAACTAAACAAAAAGTGGGCAACTTGTAGTAGCGTGACCTACTATCGAGGTCCTAACTAATCAAGAAAGTTGGTGCCTTTTAAAGTGTAATAGTGTGAAAACCGCCAATATAATGGTTTTGAATTAGAGTAAGACCGTGCGATTGTCTTAGATTAATTAGTGTGTTTGAAACCATTAATATTTGCTGGTGGTCAACCTTGGAATTCTGACCCTCTCTTGTACACGTGAGCTTTGTTACACTCCATTATCTTAGTTGTTTTATTAAATGGTATATAAATCCTTCAGTTAAGACGTAACTTGGATTAATTTGTGTCATGTGTTCCTAAACTCATTAAGCATATTTCATGGCATGTAATTTTCATAAGTATTGGAATTTTAGTTGTTATTCCCCTGATTTGAATGCATTCACATTATTTGCTAGGGACTAATAAAATGTTAGTTAGGGGGGTGTGATTACGCGTCAAAGATGCATAACTGAGCATTTAATTCATGCATTAAAGATTATAATTTTAACTAAATGTCCGATTATGTTCAAATAATTATCCTATTTTACCATGAATTTAGGTATATTCGTGTTTTATTGTTATAGGATAATTTTTGGAAACTGAAGTCGAGATAAAAATGAAAGAAATCGAGCATCGAGTGAAGAACCATGGGCATGCGTGGGGCTTAATAAAGACACGAGCTTCATGGAAAGACTCTGAAAATTAAATTTGAAATTAAATATATGTGACCGTATGAACGAACACGTATTTGCATCGAAGTGTGAAAGCTTGAAGGTCGAATGGTGGGCGTGAGGAAACCGAATACACTGCAAAGGAATTGGGAGTGCACGTGATGGAGTGGGCTTGCGTGCGTGCATTTGGAGGCCCATAGCCATGTGTGAGTGGGCTTGAAGCAAGAAAAGAAGGCTAGAAAAAAAGAAATGAAAAAAAACCCGTGTGTAGCCGTGTATGAGTGTGAGGAGTGGGCAGCTGGAGAAAAGCAAAAACAAAAACAATGGAATAGGCGCTGGGTTAGCAAAGTATGTGAGGTGCAAGCCAAATGAAAACAAAAAACAAAAGGAGAGTGGGTTGGGTCCTTGATGTGACCCAGCCATGCAAACTACAAAAGGTGCCTTGTGTATGTGTGTTTGCTGGAAGTTGTTTATTTTTTAAAATGCAAAAGATATGCAGTCGTGTCGTGGAGTGAGGCGTTGGGTGTAGCTGGCAGTAGGTAAAGGAGGAGGGAAATAAAAAGATAAAAAAGTAAAAAAAAAAAAAAAAGGAAAGAAAAAGGCTAAGGCATAAAGGAGGCTCGGGTTACTTTTGAGGAATAGGGGAGTGGTGTTGCGTGTGGGGTTTTGGCTTTCAAACCTTGGGAGTTGCGCCGCCCTGCTGTGCGTGGAGAGCAGAGTAGCTCTTCTTCTCCAGCTCTCCTCACGGCAGCCTCTCTCCATCTCCATTGATCTCTCTCTCTCTCTCTCTCTCCTTGTTAGAGTTATATTTTTTTTATTGCTAAACTTTTAGTTTGTTCCATTTAAAGCTGGGAATAAAATTTGTTTAAGAGAACTTATTTAGATTAAGTGCTTTTTATTAGATTAATGTTTGTTTAGTTTCTTTTTCTCTTCAGTTTAAACACTTGCTTAGACTATTTAAGTGGTTAGATTCAGTTTATTCTTCTTGTAGTTGATTGAATTTAAATTTTGTTGGATTATTTATATTATTAAGCTCAATTTATTTATTTTATTTCAAGGTCATTGTAGGAGTTAATACTTGTTGGACATTTTTATTCTTGTGTTTACCTTACTGTTATTATATTGAAGTTAAGTATTCAATTAGGAGTTATTGTTTACCTTGTAGGAGTTAATATTTGTTGGACATTTTTATTAGTTTAAATCTGGTCATTTTTTTAAGGAAATGTTTGAGTCTTTCTATTGTTGGGTTTAGTTCATTTATTTAGTCTAGTTTTATTTATCGTTTAGCTTAATTTATTTTCATTTAGTTGAGTTATTGTTAGGTTCAGTTTATTCATTACTCTTAAGTCTTTGTCAAGTCTGATTTTAGCTATCCCTGTTTTACTATTTGAATATTTAATTAGTGAGTGTTTGGTTGGTTCTATGCATGCTAGGTTCATAGTTTAGGTTTCACGTCATTTCAATTTCACCACAAATTTTCAAAACCCCCAAGATTTCGAATCTGAACCATGTTCAGTAAATTGTCTTCTTATTTTTTTTTCCTATTTCGCGTTAGTTTAAAACTAATCTGCATTCTCTAAGGAGATGATCTGGCCTGTCTGGGCTAATTATTACACGACGTAGCTATTACACTTGTGATAGCTTCCGAGCTACTCATTTTTACAAGTGAGTTAGTCGTCGTAGGCACAACCCCAAAATTAGGATAAGGGGGTTATTAAAGGGTTAATTATTATTTAATTTGTGTAGATTTAGAAATGTTAGAATATTGAGCATTATGAGGTTAAATTTGGGTTATTGAAGTCAAGGTTTGGGTAAGCCCTGCAGGTTTAATTTCGGGACCCTGTAGGCAAAGTTCAGGAAACCAAGTAAGGGCGTTAAATATTAGTTTAAATGTTAATTTGGAGTATATGGAGCCTAGGGAAGGTTATATGGGTAATATTTTGGGAAATGAGTTAATCAATCTGGGGAAAAAAGCGAATTGCATGATTTGAGTTTCGGCGCCGAGGGTGTAGGATCTTGGTTTTAACGAGACTCTCAGTAAGCCAAGTAAGGAGACTAAATTATTACAGTGGATTTGAGAAATATTGATTGAATTATTATGTGAAAGTGGTATTATGATATTTTACCTTAAATTTATTATGATATGAATATCAGCTGAAACTTGTGTGGCATATGGTTTATATTAAGACATGTTTAAAACTAGGTTAAATGATTTACCCTGTAAGATATGAGATTATGAAATGTGTATTGGTATATGGGTTTTGAAATGTGGGAAATGATGAAAGTGAATTGTACAAAAATATATATATCTTATGAGAAATGATGAAACATGGAATATAGAAATGTGTATTGAGAAACATTGAATAACGTGAAATGTGACATGTATATGTTATTAAGAGATGAAATGAATTTTGAATTGATGAAATATCATTGAAGTGATGAAATGAGTTGAGAATACTGAAAAATGTGAATATTGCAAGGTAAATGCTGCAATACATATGTTGAATTATGAATATGGAAATGGGAAACATTGTCATGTAAAATTCTGTAATATGAATATTGAATTGTGAGAATTGAAATATGGAATTCTGAAATGTGTATGTTGAAATATGAATATTGAAATGCGATTTCTGAAACATGGATATTGAAATATGAATGTTGAAATATGAATACTAAAATGAGAATGATGATTGTGAATACTAGGGAAATGTGAACATTGCAAAGTGCGAAAGTTGCAATGAGATCATTGAAATGTGATTGATGAAATGTCAATATCACGTAATGATTGCAGGTATGTGGTAATGATAACCCCGACATATGGATATGGAAACCCTAATGATGGGTTGTGATATTGAGCACAGTTCCATTGCTAGTGGTGTTAGTGCAACCACACAGACTCGTGGTGTGATGACCCAAAAATATATATACGATTAAAGCATAATAATAATAATAATAATAATGGTCATTAAGTTAATATCAATACAAAAGTGTTTTCTGTAGGATCATTGATTCCATATTTGATGCCTAAGAAAGACCTTATCTTAGCGAGTGCTCAGAGTCCATTGCGGTTCAGTCGTTCCTTGGAGGTCGGCCTGGTCAAAATGAAATTTCATAGGATAAACAGGATAGACACTGTTTGTACACGTAAATAAGTACATATACATAAAATAGTGTTTTGACAGACATAATTTGTAAAAATACATGGTAAAATAATAATAATAATAATAATAATAATATAGGTATCCTATGTGGGGCCCACATGAGTCCTGAAGTCGTGTGAGATCCACATGAGTCCCAAAGCTATGTAGGGCTCATAAAACCGTGTTAGAATTATTAGAGTTACGTATAACCCACTTGGGTCTCGAAGTTGTGTGAGGCCTACAAGACCAGGTGGGGTCTACATGAGTTTTCGAAATTTAAATTTAATCCTTTAAAAAAAATAATACTAAAACATGGCTTACAAATAATAATAATAATAATAATAATAATAATAATTTAAAAATTAAAAATAAATAAATAAATAATTAATTAAGTAATTAATTAAAAACTAATTAAAAGGGAGTAGTGCCAAGCACTCCCACATGGCCTCCATCCTTATCTCATACCTAACTCATGTCTAACCCATCCCATGCCCATTCTTTAATTTAAAAAAATTATAATTTCACTTCTCCCCTTACACTTTTACAAATTCTATTTTCTTCCCCAAAATTTTCCTATAAATAGGAAGCTCTCAACGTTCATTTTTCATAAAAAATTTTAAAGGAAAAGAATGATTAGTGAGTGAAAGAATTAGTAGTGGAAAGATAATTTTTGAGTAAGTTCTCACTCTCCCACTCTTTCCGATCTCATTTTTTAGAGATAGTCATTGTGTTCATAGCACAAGGTAAAAGAAGAGGTAAGTAAATTTAATTTTGTTAGATTTTTTATTTAAAATTCATATCCGAGTTTATTTGTAAGTAAATTTCGATTATGTTAGTTAGTTTCATAAAATTCTTTTAAGTTTATTTTTATGCATATTTAATTATACTAGTTTTATCTTTAATATACTTGCATTTATTTTTGAGTTAAGAAATGTTCTAAACCCCTCGGGTATTTTACATCATTAATTTCTATTCAATAAAATATTTTTAACAGGAAAATTGTGTGGCATAAGCTTATTTATATGTTGCATATTTCACGAAAATATGAGTAAATATTACATGAGTTGATTTTTTTTATGTTGCATATTTCACGAAAATATGAATAAAAATGAGATTTTCATGATATTATTTTAATTATAAAAATTATGTAATAAAAATATTTTTTAAAACCCCTTATGGTAAAGAAAGTTCAAAGTTACAGATGCTCGGTACCGCAATTTAAAGTTTAAACGGATTAGAGTGCACCCACTGTAACGTCTCTCAATTTCTTAACATAAAATATCACATAATAAATAAAATGGTCAACCCGAACCCGTGGGTAGCGGGGACACATGTCAAACACAGCGAAAAACCTAGCAGCAGTAAACATAAAATCTCAAACATCCAATCATAAAACATAATACCAGAACTTTCTATAACATCAAAATACTGTTATGATATACAACCTCCAAAAGTCAAAATAACACTAGGATTAAATAACAAAAACTCCCGATCCTAGTTCAATGCTTACCCTTCTAGTAGGGAAGCTCCAATCACTCAATGGCGGCTCTAGCCCGCCAGTCTCACTGGATTTCCTGAAAATCATTTAATGTTCGGGGGTGAGACACTTCTCAGTAAGGAAAAATAAACTAAATACAGCTGTGTGGCAACATGAATATTTAATGCATTTATACGTATACAGTACATTTCATAATTCTATAAACATCATCATATCGTACTGGGTAAACATATATTTTCACATCTGTTAATAAATCATAACATACATAAAATCATCTGTTATAACTGTAGTACTGAAAACAAACCTATGATGAATAGCTAGCTGATGTCATGTATTACCCCCCATGACGGGTTGTGCAGCCCGAAGGCAGGACCTGACAATGGCTGGCCGACCATTACCGAATCAAATATGTCTGTAAGTACGATGAGCCCGCCACACCCTGGTCCGGACTTCCAGGTGGACATCCACACTCTACTGAAAGCCACATCGACTATCCATCTCCCATCCCCTCGTGGGATGGTTAGCACTAATCTGACGTAGATATCTGATCTACACATATAGCTACGGTACTGAGCCTCTGAACTGAACTAAACTAACATTCTGGTGATGATAACATATAATACATGATCATACATATAACATCATTACGGCCTCGTGCCGAAAATATAGTAATTACGGCCTCGTGCCGAAAATATAAATACGTGGCCTCGCGCCAATAACATAAATACGGCCTTGTGTCGATAACATAAATACATGGCCTCTCACCGATAACATAAATACGGCCTCGTGCCGATAACATAATATATGGCCTCGCGCCAAAATTGTTTTAGGTATATATATTCTGAAAATACATCATTTATCACATAATCGTCAAAACCATCACAACATAACTCATATTTTCATAATACTTGAAATCATGCTTTGTTCGTAAAATCTTTCACATCATAATACATTTCACATGAAATAATATTCATGTCACACATATGCTGTTAAAAGTCATACTTCATATTCTAAAATCGTGAATTCCTTACATCTCATACATACATATACATTTTAATCATCATAGCAGTATTTTCCTAATCGTACATTTCATTCGTAATACACAATATAATATATGCTTTTCTGAAAATAAATTTACTCATAATCAATAATAATTTGTATGAAAAATTACTGTTTTAGTTTATTCCCTTACCTGGCTACTGAGAAATTCGTTAGGACGCAAAATTTCACGCCCTTGGCGCTCGAAATTCAACTCCTGAAATTTATATTTTCCTCAGATTAATTAATTTATTTCTCCAAAATAATACTCATCTAGCCTTCCTTAGGCTCCATATACCTCAAATTAATATTTAAACTATTATTTAATATCCCTACTTAATTTTCCAAATTTTGCCTGCGGGTCCCAAAATTACACCCGCGGAGCTCACCCGGGCCCTAAATTTCAGAAATCCTATTTCAGTTCCAAATGTTTAATATTTTAGCATTTCTAAATTAATGCTAACTAATTAAAAATAAGCCCCTTAATAATCGCCGCACCCCAAATTTGAGATTTTGACCCAACACCCTCACGAGAATTCCGTCCCACTAGACTTGTAGAGAATCATCCTTAGATTCTCGTGGTGGTGTCCGTTCGTCAATTGGGCTTATATTTTGCAAGAAATAAAAGAAAAAGAGAAAAATGGCTTACCACAGGGAATATGCTTATGCCGCCCTTACCACCGATCCGCTTCGGTAGAAATAACGGCAGCAGCGAATGGAATCCAGTAGTATCTTCGGATTTTTGATCGGACAAAAATCCATCACGAAATCGAGAAGAGAGGGAGAGAGAACGTGAGGAGAGAGAGAAAGCTGCGTTGCAGCAAATAAAGAAAAGAAAAGAAAAGTAAAGAAGAAGAAGAAGAATAATAACTTTTTAACAACAAGCTTCAAGAGGATAATAATAATAATAATAATAATAATAATAATAATAATAATATATTTAATTAATATTAATAATAATATATATTTTTATTTAATAAAATAAAAATAAATTTTAATTAATTTTTTTTTCTTTTTCTTTTAAAATTCGATTAATTAATTAATTAATAATTTATATATATATATATATATATATTTTGGAAATCAATCCACTAATCTTTTATATCTCTTTTTTGGGGTTTTTACACCCACACTGTTTATAAAGTGATTTTATATGATAGTGGATTTCTCCTGAATGCACACCTAGGTCGGATAAGGGTTTAATAGAGAAAATATCACTTAATGATGATGTACGCTGATTTAGATCGGCCGGCCAGCCAGTTAAGTCCAGTCTTTCGATTGCACAATCGAGTCATGGGGTTAAACATGACTTACGATTAACAGACCTAAGGGTTGTTTTTACAATATATGTATATACATATTTAATTACGTGTACAAAGTTATTGATGATTTGAAGGTAAAGTATAAGTTTGTATGAACATAACCATTATTGTGTCTAAATGATGATCTAAATGAAACGTATAAGGAAATATATATATATATATATATATATATGTATATAATTAAAAATTATAATTACAATTTTTTTTTTTAGTTAAAAGTTTAATTTTATAGTTATAGTTTTAAAAGTTAAAAAGTAAAGTTTAACAGTTATAATATATGATTATAAAATTTTACTGTTGTAGTTGATGCCAAAAGTTTTTATACAGACATTTTTAAATTTAAATTTATTTTAAAAGCATTTTTAAAGTTATAGTATTAATTATTATTTTGCGAAATTATGAAAGCTCATTTTGTCCACACACTAATAATAATCTTATTTACTTATTGAGTATCGTCTCACCCAAATCATTATTTTACATTTCAGATCATTTTGAGGAGCGTACAAAAAATTTGGAGTAACAAGTGCATGGGCAGGAGTAGAAAGAGATGAGTAGAATAAAAAAAAGTTAGTATAATACAATTTAGAATATGATTGTGTATTTTAAAATTTTAGAATTTTGCATTTTAATAGTTGATACATATATTTGTAATAAAACTAATTAGTGCTTTGATAATAAAAATAATTTAAATTTATTTACATCCACTGAAAAATTTATATATAGGAACTCATTCGGGTTCGGGTCCTTACACGTGGAGCGTGTGGCGTGACAGTCGACCGAACTCTATAGTAGAGTTGTTGTGCCCCCTGAGTCCGAATAAGGGCAATAGGCCAGCCAATCGTACTACAGATATGGGATATATGATATGATATTTTGATCTAACCGAGTCGGCCAACTGCGATTAGATCCAGCCTTCGGACCACACAACCTCGACCATGGGGGGAAGCATGACATAATGAATATCCTCAGGGCAACTATAAGTTACAGACATGGGTATAAAGGTTACTGGGGACACTCATGAGCTAGATGGAAATGGAAATGAACTGAAAACGGAAATGAGAAAAAAAATAAGAAATGAAATTACATAAGTTAATAATATAAATAATTAAAACAAAGTGTCTCACTTCTAAAAATGAGTAGCACTAAGGCTATCCCAAGTATAGGAGTTACGTCATGTAATAATTAGCCCAAATAGGTCAGATCGTCTCCACAGGGAATGCAAATTAGTTTTAAACTAGCGCAAAATAGGTAAAGAAAATAAGAAAAGAAATTTTACTGAACATGGTTCAGATTCGAAATTTTGGGGGTTTTGAAATTCGTGATGAAATTGAAACAAATTAAAACCTAAAACAAGAACATAACGTGCATAAACAGGAGAATAACTAACATACAGTTAAACAAATACATTAACTAAGCTAACCTAGACAAAAGTCCTTCAATAATAAACTAACCTAACAAACTACTTGAACAAATATTTAAATCTGACACTAATTTTAAATAAATGCAGCAAGCAAACTCAACACAAAGCATCACTTAGACTAGATTTAATGACTTTAATTAAAAAGAAAAAAAATAAACTGACTTTACTAATAATAATAATAAAAACCCAACAACATCTCATTCCAACAAATATTTAAGATTTAAAACTAAAGGAGATAATAAAAGCAACCACTCTAAGTGACCCCAACAAGAGTTAAACAAATATTAAAATAGCACAAAGAGAGAGAGATAGAGTAGACTAAAGGATTCTTTAACAGTAAAATAAATCAATGGACAAACTAACTTAAACAAAAATTTAAATTTCAACAATAACTCCAAGGAAGAATATTCAATGTATGATTAATTAAAACTACGTAAAACATGTGTTGAATGACAAACTAAAAACAAATAATAACAATTAATTAACGAGAGAGAGAGAGAGAGAGAGAGAGAGAGAGAGAGAGAGAGAGAGAGAGAAAGAGAGAGAGAGAGAAGAGAGATAGAGGGGAGGTGGTCGTGAGGATGAGCTCCAATACAGCAACTACTGCTGCTGTGTTCTCCTTTGCTGTGGCGCAGCTTCAACCCAGCAGCCCTCAAAAACCCCTAGCCTCCAATTACCTTATTCCTCCCCTTTTTTTTCCTTTTCTCTTAGCTTTTTTTTTTTCCACATTGCCAGCCTGCACGTGCCAGCCCAAATAACTCTTCCCCAGCACCTACATCAGCTCCCAAGAATTCGTTTCTCTTATTTTTTTTCTTTCACCCAAAAGAAGCCCCCACTTTTACTTTTTCCAATTGATTTTACTCCACCTTGCCACTACCAACCAACGCCTAACTCCAACAAACACACATATTAGGCTTGCATGGCTAGGTCACATCAAGACCCGACCCACTCTTTTTTTTTTGGTTTTTTCATTTGCTTCTCACACACCTCACTGCTAGGCCAGCGCACAAGCACAATTTCGACAATACTGATGCCCGTATCTCTCAAAGCTCAAAACATTGAAAGGTTAAAGCTCTTTCTTAGATTTCTCTAGAATTTTGAATTATCTCGATCGGAGCTTGGACGGGAAAGTTATACGTGATTTACGAACTGGTGCCGGTTTTGGCTCCTGAGAATTTTCCTGCAATAAAAAAATGCCAAAAATTCATAAATTATTCAATAGAACTCAGAAAACATAAATATGACACTTTGTTAAAATATTGGACATAATTAGACATTTAATTAAAAATAAAAACTCTAATGACCAGATTAAGATGCCTAATTACGCAATTTTAGCGCGTAATCACACCCCCCAACTAACGTTTTGCTAGTTCCTAGCAAATAACATGAATGCAACCAAATCAGGGGAGAAACACTAAAATTTCAATACTTATGAAAATTACATGCCATGAAATATGTTTAATGAGTTTAGGAACACAGGACACAAATTAATCCAAGTTACGTCTCAACTGGAAGATTTATACACCATTTAGTAAAACAACCAAGGTAATGGAATATAACAAAACTCACGTGTACAAGAGAGGATCAGAATTCCAAGATTGACCACCAGCAAACATTAACGGTTTCAATCACAATTAATTAGTCTGAGACAACCACACGATCTTACTCTAATTCAAAACCATTGTACTGGCGGCTTTCACACTATTAAACTTTAAAAGGCACCCACTTTTTTTGATTAGTTAGGACCCTGGTAGTAAATAGTCGTTTCCAGTGCATAAATGTACAAAGGTGGCTTTCACATTACTACACTTTAAAAGGTACCCACTTTTTTATTTAGTTGAAACCTCGGTAATAGGTAGCTCTTTCTAATACACAATTTTTTCTCTTTTTTTTTTCTTCTTTTTGCAACTGATCCCTGGCTTGTTTTTTGTTTTCATTTGTCTCAAACTTTTTTTTTTTTCATTTTTTTTTCTTTCTAAACCATTAGGATATGGTTCATTAGAGTCCCAAACAACTGAAGTGTATATCAACCAGAAATGGCCTAAGGTAGTCTTGCTAAGTCTTTTAACTTGTGTAGTGTGTGTAGCAAGACTCTCAACATCCTTCTCTTGGTTACAACTAAATGAAGTGGATACAACTCTCTTTTGATTCAAACTTTGACTGCACTACATCCTATATGTTCCATATCCTCAAAAACGGAGAAAAAAATTGGGCATGTAATGTTCACAAATAAGGAATTCAGTATGCTCTAAGCTCAATAACAGTATTTCCCAAATGGGACCTAACTGACATGCAAACATCACATGCAATTTTCACATTAAAATTCTATCATATGGAAGCACACTAACATGCAAACATCACATGCAATTTTCACATTAAAATTCTATCACATGGAAGCACATTACATATGCAAATTCTCTCCCCTCAACTAAAATGAAACATTGTCCTCAATGTGAAAGCAAAGGGGAAATGGGAAAAGATATGCATGAGGGAAATAAACTAACAGAAAAAAAAAGAACAATAGAGAGTCACACCCAACAAACACAGTAGAAAAAGAAAAGAAAGATGCAAATAAGAACAAATAAAATGAAAAGAAAAAGAAAAGAGTAAACGAGAAAGGTCAGAGGACTCCCTTGGGGTCTTGTAGAAGCAAGACCTCCTCATGTGGATCGAATGGAGTCATGAAAGGCTTGAGATGCTAGCCATTGACTGTGAAGCTGTGGCCATTCTTTGGATCTACAATTTTTACTGCGTCATGATAATGAACTCTTTCAATGATGTACGGGCCACCCCATCGGGACTTCAACTTCCTAGGAAACAGATGCAATCTGGAGTCATAGAGAAGCACTTGCTGAGTAGGGAAAAGTTGTTTATCTTTGATTTTTCTGTCATGTAGCAACTTCATCCGCTCCTTTGCTAAGCGGGCATTGTCGTAAACTTCCCTCATAGACTCTTCAAGCTCACATACCTGCAATTTCCTTAAACCCTTGGCATCATCAAGTGAAAAGTTAATATATTTTATAGCCCGTAAAGCGTGATGCTGAATCTCAACTTACCGTAGACTAACCTGTAGGGAGACATCCGTAAATTTGTCTTAAATGCAGTTCGGTAGGCCCAGAGTGCATAAATGAGTTTTTCTGATCAGTCTTTTCGATTAGGACGCACCGTTTTCTCAAGTATGATTTTGATCTCTCTATTGGCCAACTCAGCTTGACCATTAGTCTGAGGGTGATATGGAGTAGAGATCTTATGGGTCACTCCATACTTTTGCATGAGTTTTTCAAACGGTTTGTTACAAAAGTGCAACCCTCCATCACTAATAATCACCTTGGACATGCCAAAACGTGCAAATAACTCTTTGAGAAAACGGATAACAGCCCTGTGGTCATTTGTTCTATAAGGTATAGCTTCCACCCATTTTGAGACATAATCCACAACAACTAAAATGTAACAATGCCCAAAAGAGTTTGGGAATGATCCCATAAAATCAATCCCCAATAGTCAAAAGTTTCAAGAATCAAAATGGGAGACATAGACATTTCATTCTTTATTGTGATTTTCCCTAATTCCTGACAAGCCTCACTTTACAAAAATTTTCAACATCTTTGAACAAGTAGGCCAATAGAGTCCACTTTGCAAAATTTTTGAAACAATTTTCTTTGTAGCAAAGTGGCCTCCACACGCCCCACTATGACAAAAATGCATCACAGAAGTAAATTCATCATCGGGCACACATTTGTGAACCAATTGATCAGAACAATATTTAAACAAATATGGATTATCAAAATAGTAGTGTCGTGCCTCTGCAAGGAACTTACGCTTTTCCTGAGTTACCCAATGGTCGAGCATTTGGTCAGTGACAAGTTAGTTCACAATATTAACAAACCAAGGAGCGCGCAACACTGCAAAAAGACGCTCATAAGGAAAATCATCATTTAAGGGAGAAAGGGATACAAATATATCAGGTAACTATAAACGAGAAAGATGGTCAGCTACAACATTTTCTACTCTCTTTTTATCTCGAATGGTGATGTCAAACTCTTGAAGAAGTAGAATCCATTTGATCAACCTGGGCTTAGCATTTTTTTTTGTCAACAAATACTTAAACGCAGAATAATTAGTAAAAATAATAACAAGAGATTTAATGACATAAGAGCGAAATTTTTCCAAGGCAAATACAATAGCCAAGAACTCTTTCTCAGTGATAGTATAATTTTTCTGAGCATCATTCAAGGTACGACTTGCATAATAGATGACAGAAGGCTTGTTACCAACTTTTTGACCAAGAATGGCCCCAAGAGCGAAATCACTAGCATCAGTCATAATCTCAAACGGAAAGTCTCGCTGAGGGGGTTGCATAATGGGTGTCATGGTCAAATATTTTTTCAGTGTCTCAAAAGCCTATTGGCATGCATCAGTCCATAAAAATTCAATCTTAGTTTGCAATAAAGAACACAGGGGTTTAGCGATACTACTGAAATTCTGAATGAAGCACCTATAGAAGTCGGCATGGCCAAGGAAAGAACGAATATCCTTCATTGTTTTAGGGACAGGTAATTGGGAAATCAACTCTACCTTGGCTCTGTCAACCTCTATACCACGCTCAGAAACTAAATGGCTAAGTACCAAACCACTACTTACCATAAACTGACACTTTTCCCAATTCAACAACAAGTTCTTTTCTTCACATCTTTTTAGGATAGCAGTCAAATTTTTCAAACAGGTGTCAAAAGACTTACCAAACACAGAAAAATCATCCATAAAAATTTCACACATCTCATATAACATGTTAGAGAAAATACTCATCATGCAATGCTGGAAAGTAGCGGGTGCATTGCATAATCCGAATGGCATCCTGCGAAAGGCGTAAGTACCAAAGAGGCAAGTGAAGGTGGTCTTCTCTTGATCCTCTGGTGCTACGGTAATTTGATAATCCCTAGAAAAACCATCCAGAAAATATTAAAAAGCATTACCAGCTACTTTTTCGAGTATTTGATCTAGGAAGGGTAACGGGAAGTGATCTTTTCGACTAACCGAATTTAATTTACGATAATCAATGCACATTCTCCAACCCGTTACTTTCCTAGATGGGATCAACTCTCCACTAGCATTCTCAATGACAGTCAAAACAGATTTTTTTGGTACTACCTGTGTTGGGCTTACCCACTTGCTGTCGGAGATGGGATAGATGATGTCAGCGGCTAATAGTTTCAACACTTCTTTCTTTACCACTTCTTTCATGGTTGGATTCAATCTCCGCTGCGCATCACGAACTAACCTTGCATCTCCTTCTAGAAAGATGTTGTGAGTACAGATTGCAGGATCAATCCCCTTGATGTTTGCAATATTTCAGTCTATTGCTCCTCGATGTTGCCTCAATACGTGCAATAACTCAGTTTCCTGCTTCAAAGTAAGATGAGAAGAAATTACCACAGGAAATGTGCCCTCATCTGGGCGTAGAAAAACATATTTCAAGTCTTTGGGTAGTGGCTTCAACTCAAGTGTAGGGACTTCTTCTTCAGATGACTTCATGACTTTTAGTAAGTCAAGAGCTTCAAAAGTTGGCTTACGCCAACTACTTATATAACCCGCATCTAACAACTGAGGGGAACCATCTATCTCCGTGCACTGCCCCTCAGATTCTATTAACTCTCTAGACAAAGGAACTGTCTCATAAAAAACATCAGGCTTCTCGGGAGAGTCATTCTCAAATGCACTATCATAACTAAACACAGATAACAACTCTAAAATATCAAAATCATCTATCACATCAACTACACGTACCTCAGAGTCATCATAACCACTAGGCATCTTGTAAGCATTGAACACGTTCATCTCCAATGTCATATTCCCGAATGTGAGCTTCAGCACTCCACTTCGGCAATTGATCAACGCAATAGAGGTAGCAAGGAATGGGCATCCAAGTATGACAGGTGCCTAGGAAATGGTAAAGATAGGTTGCTACATATCCAAAACCACAAAGTCCACCAGGTAGTAAAATTTGTCGACTTGAACCAATACATCCTCAATAACATCCCGTGGTACCTTCACTGATCTGTCAGTCAACTGTAGCACAATGGAGGTCTTCTTGAGCTCACCTAACCCCAGCTGCTCATATATCGAGAATGGTAGCAAGTTCACACTACTCTACAAATCAAGTAGAGCTCTCCCAATGCGAGATTCACTAATCATAATGGAGATGGTGGGAGAACCAGGATTTCTGAGTTTCTGAGGAGTTTCACTCAATATCAATGCACTAACCTGCTCTATCAAGAAAGCCTTCTTCTTTACATTCAATTTCCTCTTCACTGTGCACAAGTTCTTTAAAAATTTCCCATACGAAGGAACCTGCTGAATGGCATCTAAAAGTGGGATATTGATTTTCACCTGCTTGAAGATCTCCTGAATCTCAGTATGGTATTTGTTCTTCTGACTAGCTATCAACCTCTGAGGATAAGGTACCACAGGTCGGTACTCCTTACTAGTTTGGCCTCCACATCAACTAACTTCTTCAATTCTGGGCTTACTGCCTCTGGTTTCTCTTGGGCCTCATTTGCCTCAACTGCAACTTTCGATGTTGGGGCAACTGTTTGCCTCTCAATAGATATCTTAGGTCGGGGGACTTCCTTCCCACTTCTCAAAGTAATGACAGCCTTTGCCGTATCAATAGAATCCTTTGAAACATTATACACTGGATGTTGTTGCTACCGATATACCTGAGGATTAGGCTGAGGCTGCGCTGGAAATTTCCCCTTCTCTATGGTACTCAACTATGTACTGATCTTATTAATGGCGCCTCGCAGTTCATTGTTAGTTGCGGCCTGAATTTGCATGAACTGCTGAAGAGTATCCTCAAGAGACTTTTTCGGTGGAATGGGTGTAACATTAGATAGAAACCCTAGAGGTGAGTAGTGCTGAGAAATCGAATATGGCTGATACGGGTGCTGAGACTGTGGTGCAAAAGACTGGGGAGGCCACTGAAACTATGAAGAAGATTGACCAGCCTAATCATACCTCTATGAAAAATTTGGGTGATTCCTCCATCTTGGATTGTAAGTGTTTGAGAAGGGTTGATTGGGAGCTCTATTAACCTAATTTGCTGGCTGAATCCAATCAAACCTACTCTCTTGCATTACCGTCATGATCGGAAAATCCTGGGCCTTATGGCTAGAGTCGACGCATAGAGAGCACACCTCAACTGATTTCGCTGCTTTCACCTTCTCTAACTCCATAACCTCTACTCTCATAGCTAATGCAGCAATACGAGCTTGGATATTAGTTTTCCCCTTTACCTCATATCTACCTCCACCACCAATTGCTCTGAGATGGTGCACTGCCGTTGGTGCTCGATCAGATCGTGTATTCCACTATTGTGCACTTTCAGCTAAGTAATCAAAGAATGCTAGTGCCTCATCTGGTTCCTTGCTGAAGAACTCCCCATTACACATAGTCTGAACAAACTGCTTACAATCAGGAATGAGGGCAGTATAGAAATAATTTACCAGCCTCCAAAACTCAAACCCATGTTGCGGACAAATATTAATAAGCTTTTTGAACCTTTTCCAACAAGCTTGGAAAGTCTCATCGCCTCTCTGCATAAACTAACTAATTTGCTCCTGTAGAAACTGCGTTCTATGAAAAGGAAAAAATTTATGTAAGAACTCACGTTGCATGTCAATCCAATCAGAAATAGAGTTAGGTCTTAGAGAATTAAACCAAATCTTCACTTTATCCTTCAAGGAAAACGAAAATAAACGAAGCTTAATGTATTCATCAGTTTCTGCTCTAGTAATGAAGGTAGTACATGCCAACTCAAAATCAGTCAGATGCTGATAAGGACTCCCAGAATCCATCTCGTGGAACTGAGGTATTACTGAAAACATACCATGCTTAATGGTGAAATTCGGTGTATTATTTGGTAAAACAATACGGGATGGTGTAGTGGTGCGTGTAGGCTGCAAAAAGTCTTTCAAAGTGCGTGGTGCAGGTGGATGTTCAACCATGATTTCCTTAAAATTCTCTTCAAAAAGATCACTCAAATCAATTTCAGTATCCTCACTTACGACAGAAACAAGAAACCTACTACCTGTATTAGGTGACAGTTTGTATAGCCTATGTGAAATGTCTCCAACCCAAAATATCAAACATCAACCCAAATAGCAGACAATCACCAACATAGCAGCAGTCAAGCATGATTAATTTTTTATTTTTATTTTTTGAAAATATTATATATATATATATATTGTTGTGTTTTAAACTTATGAGAAAAATCAAAATAAATGGAGAAATAGTAGATTAAAACTAATTCTAGCACTCTCCGGCAACGGCGCCAAAAACTTGACTCACTTCTAAAAATGAGTAGCACTAGGGCTATCCTAAGTATAAGAGTTATGTCGTGTAATAATTAGCCCAAATAGGCCAGATCGTCTCCACGGTAAATGCAGATTAGTTTTAAACTAGCACAAAATAGGTAAAGAAAATAAGAAAATAAGAAAACAAATTTTACTAAACATGGTTCAGATTCGAAATTTTGGGGGTTTTGAAATTCGTGGTGAAATTGAAACAAATTAAAACCTAAAACAAGAACATAACGTGCATAAACAGGAGAATAACTAACATACAGTTAAACAAATAAATTAACTAAGCTAACCTAGACAAAAGTCCTTCAATAATAAACTAACTTAACATACTACTTGAACAAATATTTAAATCCGACACTAATTTTAAATAAATGCAGCAAGCAAACTCAACACAAAGCATCACTTAGACTAGATTTAATGACTTTAATTAAAAAGAAAAAAATAAACTGACTTTAATAATAATAATAATAAAACCCAACAACATCTCATTCCAACAAATATTTAAGATTCAAAACTAAGGGAGAGAATAAAAGCAACCACTCTAAGTGACCCCAACAAGAGTTAAACAAATATTAAAATAGCACAAAGAGAAAGAGATATAGTAGACTAAAGGATTCTTTAACAACAAAATAAACCAGTGGACAAACTAACTTAAACAAGAATTTAAATTGCAACAATAACTCCAAGGATGAATATTCAATGTATGATTAATTAAAACTAAGTGTAAAACATGTATTGAATGACAAACTAAAAACAAATAATAACAATTAATTAAAAGAGAGAGAGAGAGAGAGAGAGAGAGAGAGAGAGAGAGAGAGAGAGAGAGAGAGAGAGAGAGAGAGAGAGAATGAGGGAGAGAGAGGGGAGGTGGCTATGAGGATGAGCTCCAACACAGCAGCTACTACTGTTGTGTTCTCCTTTGCTGCGGCGCAACTTCAACCCAGCAGCCCTCAAAAACCCCTAGCTTCCAATTACCCTATTCCTCCCCCCTTTTTTTTTCCTTTTCTCTTAGCCTTTTTTTTCCACACACTAGCCTACTCGTGCCAGCCCAAATAACTCTTCCCCAGCACCTACATTAGCTCCCAGGAATTCGTTTCTCTTATTTTTTCTTTCACCCAAAAGAAGCCCCCACTTTTACTTTTTCCAATTGATTTTACTCCACCTGCCCACTACCAGCTAGTGCCTAACTCTAGCAAACACACATATTAGGCTTGCATGGCCGGGTCACATCAAGACCCGGCCCACTCATTTTTTTGTTTTTTCATTTGCTTCTCACACACCTCACTGCTAAGCCAGCGCACAAGCACGATTTTGATGATACTAAAGCCTGTATCTTTTAAAGCTCAAAACACAAAAGTTGTAGAAATCTTTCTCATATTTCTCTAGAATTTTGAATCGTCTCAGTCAGTGCTCGTATGTGAAAGTTATGCGCGATTTAAGAACTGGTGCCGGTTTTGGCTATCGGGAATTTTCCTACGATAAAAAAAAATTCCAGAAAGTCATAAATTATTCAATAAAACTCAGAAATCATAAATATGACACTTTGTTAAAATATTGGATGTAATTAGACATTTAATTAAAAATATAAGTTCTAATGACCGAATTAAGATGCCTAATTACGCAATTTAGGGCGTAATCACAAAATAAAGCATACCGGCAGAGGGCTTATTGAGTAAGGTGAGTGCCCTGATAAGTATCAGTTGTAGCCGAACTCGAGTTATTTGGGTAAGAATACAAACGATCTCAGGGCAGAGGGAAGCTGCTTGTATGGGCGAGTAAGCTTCCCTATTCTCATGAACTTCGCTGGTAGGTTAATATAAATGAAATGCCTATTTACCCGACGCCCAATGTGTGTCGGGTCATGTGAGTGGTATCAGAGGTGTTGACATGACCGATGTGATGTGTAAGATTTAATTTTTAATATTTTTTATATATAAAAAATTGGTACAAAAATTGGGGCGTCACACCTTTGCACCCTTCAACAAACCTCGCTTAATTAATTGTTGCAAAGATTTTTCTCCTGCATGTGCCAATCGCATATGCCATAACTTGATTGTATCTGAACCTATATTTTTCTCAGAAACAACAACTGCTAAGCCAATAAATGCACTACCTTATAAATAATACAAGTTATTTTTCCTTATTCCTTTCATCACCACCAACGCACCTAATTTAATCTTTAAGGTTCCATCTTTCAAAGTGATAGTGAACCCTTTAGATTCCAAGGCACCCAATGAAATCAGATTTTTATTTAGACTTGAAACATACCTAACATGAGTCAAGGTTTTAATAGTTCCATCTTGACATTTCAACTGTATTGATCCTATTCCAGTTGTTTTACAAGTATTATCATTTCCTACAAAAACAAACTCCACTACCTAATTCTTCAAAATTAGAAAATTCGTCCCTATTGGGACACATGTGATAAGAACAACCAGAATCCAAAATCCACTCACCAAAATAATGTGACGAAGATGTTCCAACAAGAGAAAAATCTAACTCACTTCCATCAGCATTGGCTACATTGGCATTAGAATGTGCTTTGGCATTATTCTTCTGCTGTAATTTAGGGCAATCTTTCTTCCAATGCCCTCTCTCATGATAAAAGACGCATTCATTTTAGTAGGTCTCCCATGAGATTTACTCCTTCTATGAGATTTACTCCTCCTTCTAGGCTTACAACTCTGAGAACGTCCCCTTATTATTAGTGCTTCTGTTGTTTCCTTATGGACCCTCTGATCCTTCTTTTTGCATTCAATACTAATCAATGTAGTACAAACAACATCAAAAGTAACTTTATCTTTCTCATACAATAAAGTGGTGGTCAGATGTTCATAATCATTAGGGAGAGAATTTAGTAACAATATGACTTTATCCTCATCTTTCACCTTTTCATCCAAATTTAACAAATTGGCCAAAATTTTATTGAAAGCATTTATGTGGTCATTAATCGAAATACCTGGTTGATACTGGAAGTAAAACAATTTTTTTTTCAAATAAAGCTGATTTTCCAGACTCTTTGTCATAAATGTATCTTCCAATGTCTTCCACAATTTCTTTGCAGATTTCTCCCTCATAACACAATATTTCTGATTCTTAGCGAGATACAGACGAATCGTACCACATACCTGACGATTGATCTTTTCCCAATCTCTGTCACCAATATCCACTACTTTATCATCTAAAGTAATATCTAATTCTTGCTTATACAAGATGTCCATCACCTCACATTGCCACATACCAAAATTATTTGTACCATCAAATTTCTCCACCTCAAACCGAGCATTAGCTATCATCTTTGACGATGATGTTAAAGCTAAAGGGTTTGGAGTTCATGTGGACAGAGTTTCTTCTACTGCTGCACTATTTTCTGCCATCTTCTACATATTCAATATCAACAAACAAAGTAAAAGGCCTAAGATGAATAGTACGTACCAACTATGTTTACTCTGTTTTATCCTATGAAATTTCACTTTAACCAGGTCGACCTCCAGGGAGTGACCGAGCTGCAATGGTATCTGAGCACTCGCTTAGACAATGTTTTTCTTAGACATCAAACGTGGAATCAAGGATCCTAACAGAGGAACACCTCTGTATCGACACTATTCAACCTAACTTTGATACCAATTGTTATGACAGACACCTCACTTGTGTCAAACACCAACACTACAACTGATGCTATTGAATAAATAAGAAACTAAAATAATGTAGAAACTAATAATAAAAGACAGTAAAAAAAAATAAGACAAGAATTTAATGAGGTTCGGTATAGAATTACCTACGTCCTCAAACGCCGACGATCAATCCACTACTTCTTGACAAAGTACAACTTTGAGGTGTGTTTTACAAATAGAGAGTTGAACTCTTTATATAGCTCAAACCTCAAGTCCAAAAAACACTTTTCAACAACATAGGACAAATAAAGAAAAAATTCAAAACAACTTTTCTACCAATGTGGGACAAAAAACAACACTTTTTTTTATAAGTGAGACACCTTCATTAAAAGTTAATTTCATGAGAAATTATACAAGACTTGCCCCTCCACGTGTTCATGTGTCTATAAAAAAATATTAGGTTAGATAGTCTAACCAAGTCATATTTTAGACTACCAATCATATCCTTACTCAAATGACTTTGATATTGTGTTTGAGAGCATGAATTTGAAACCTAAAATTAAGATTTAGATAAACTTGAACAAATTTTAATACAATTTTATATTAGATTTTACCCAAATTCAATACAAACCTAATGTCTCTTTAAACATAGGGTAAGTGATTTTATGAAAGTTTCATTAAATAGCTATTTTTAATTTAAAATAATTAGAAATCCATAAATATGATTGGTTATCTAAATATAGTGTGATTAGACTGCATAATCTAACAATTTCTTTATCTTTTGGATAAAAAAATGTGGCAGTAGATTTTACATTCATTAATGTTGCTGCACAAAATCACACTACTTCAATTGCTTTGTCCTTTGATCGTGACCACCCAAGAATAAACAAATAAGAGTGGCTTGGAGGACCCGATGTGTACTATAGAGGATCACTCTGATGCCCAAGTTAGAGAACAGGAGGTTTAGATGGCAGCAGTAAATGTGAATGAGTAAGAATGAGATGCTTACCTCCCCTTAGGATCCCCTTTTTATGGCAATGAATATAGGTCTTTCCCCCCATATTGACATTCATGGGTTGTCAGTATGTCCAGAGGGGGTTACTAGCAACTCATGGATTGCTAGTAACTCATGGGAGGTTATGTAAGTCATCAATTGTAGCCTCCGTAACTGTATTGGTGGTTATTGATTAGTTTAGCGGGAGTTATGTGAAATACCCAACGTTATCCAAGGCCAATCTTGCGGTCGCCTGACTTCATAGACACATTTGAAAAATTTGGGCGTACTAATTTTGGCTGTATCAATTAATATAAAATGTATGAATAGAACTTATTTGTCATATATTTTAAATTTTAAAAATAAACATATAAATAACATGGAGGAACAATTCTTTTATATAATTTTTTCAATTATAAAATCTTCAATTTGTAGGTTAAAATGAAGATTTTGTTCATACAAGCCAAACTTCATATTCACTAAGAATTTCTTGTTATCCATATAAGGAACCATAAAGCTACATGTACTTAAATACATAATATTTTTTAATTGTTAATTTAAATAGTAATGGACCTCCATTTTTGGCTTTTTCGATATTATGTTTTAAATTTCATATATAAATATTAAAAAACAAATAAATTTCTCATAAAAAATACAAATAAAATTTGAGTATATCGTGTGGACCCCACTTCCCACCATCAAAGAATTATCAATTCTCTCCATGTGTGGCTCACTATTCGCAGCTAGAGATAAACGTTTTTAAAAAAATATTTTTGATGGCATCAATGCTTACGTATATATGTTTATATCGTCACCCCATACGTAATTGGGATCCAAGATTTATTACTATTATTATTATTATTACAATGAATGAGCAGTGAAAAAGTAAAAAAATAAAAAAGTAAAAAAATGCTAATTTCTCCCCATATTTAATAAAAAGATAGAAACTTGAAGTTTCAAAAATATTAAATATTTCTTATAAGATTTTAAAAACGTCATTAAAATTCCTTGAAATTTTGCCAAAAAATATATATATCTCCTAAAAATAAATTATCTTCTTACAAAAAATAATAAAAAATTTGTGTTTTTTGGCAAACTTTATAAGAAATCTCTAAAATTTTTGAAACCTCTTGGAAAATTTTGAAAATTTTAAAACTTCAAAAAAAGATTATTGTCTTTTTATCAAATTTCAAAGGATGTCAATGTATTTTGCCCAAAGCAAAAAACTCTAAATTTGATACAGTATTTAATTTATAGTACACTAATTTTGTTATGTTTTGTGCTGACATTTTTTACTTCAAATTATCTTCTATCTGTTTTTTTTGTACAAGTTTTACTTTTCATGAAAATGAGCCTTAGTAAAAAATTTAAAATTTGCACACAAATGAATTGAGTCAAATTTAATTTCTTTATATTCATTTTTGTTTTTTTAACTTTTAATTAAACTTGACAGCAAGTTGAATTGCAAATAATGAGTTTTAAAACTCTTACCAATTTCAGTTATTGAAATGCTCATGAATGATTTCAATTTTTTAGAATTCCTTACTCTGATCGGTGAGAGTTTCTTTTGATTTTGTTAGGCAAAGATGTGAAAATAAGCTCTTACTGATATTATCTTAATTTTTTTTTCATCCCTACTAAGTTAGTCTATGGACTTTCAACATTTATTGTTAGTACATTTAGGTTATGAGGTTTGAACTAAATTAAGCTTACACCCAAATATCTTTGCTTTTAAACACACTTGACACCATCAAGTCAAACTTATTAAATGACTTCAATTAAAGCCTACAATTGAGATGCTTACAAGTCAAAATGAGTTGAATCCATTCATGTCCTGCGAGAAAAATTAGGTTCTTTGTGAGGACCAGCAGGGTCCTCTCCTAATGAAAACACTCAAGTTTCATCGGATTATATGTGGACCCTATCATGTGAGATTTAATGAGAGGACCTATTTTTTTTTCCCCTCTATGTTCATACTTGATTCCTTTAACAACAACAACAACAACAATAAAACCAAGCCTTAGTCCCACTAAGTGGGGTCAGCTATATGAATCATTTTCCGTCAATTTATGCGATCATGGACTATTTCTTTTGATAGATTCAAAGATATTAAATCCTTACTCACTATCTCCTCCCAAGTTATTTTAGGTCTACCCCTACCTCTTCTACTGCCCCCCATAGTAATTAAGTCACTCTTCCTCACAGGTGCACTATAAGGCCTACGTTGCAAGTGTCCATACCATCTGAGTCGTCCTTTCCTTATCTTATCTTCTATTGGAGTTACACCTAACTTACCACGAATATGTTCATTCCTTAATTTATCTTTCAATGTTATACCACTCATCCATCTAAGCATCCTCATCTTGGTAACTTTTACTTTTTGGATATTATGTTTCTTCGTCGCCCAACATTCTGATCCATATAGCATAGCTGGTCTTATAACTGTCCTATAAAACTTCCCTTTCAATTTTAAGGGTATTCTACGATTACATAGAACACTTGAAGAACTTCTCCATTTTACCCAACCTGCTTTAACTCTATGCATTACATCATCTTCAATTTCTCCTTCAGCTTGCATAATAGATCCAAGGTATCGAAATCTACAAGTGCTATTTATTTCTTCATCATCAAGTTTAACTTTGTCTCCAATATTCCTCCTATCATTACTAAAATTACATTTCATATATTCTGTTTTATTTCTACTTATCTTAAAGCCTCTAGATTCCAAAACTTCTCTCCATAATTCTAACTCAGCCTCTACTCCATCCCTAGTTTCGTCAATTAATACAATATCATCTGCAAACAACATACACCATGGAACCTCCTTTTGAATACTCTTAGTCAATTGGTCCATCACTAAAGCAAAAAGATAAGGACTCAAAGCAGATCTTTGATGTACACCTAAGGTAATTGGAAATTCTCTAGTTTCTCCATCTATAGTCTTTACACTAGTCATTACTCCATCGTACATATCCTTAATAACATCGGTATACCTACAACATACACCCTTTTTTTCTAAAACCCATCATAGAACTTCCCTAGGTATCCTATCATATGCTTTCTCAAGTTCAATAAATATCATATGCAAGTCCCTCTTCTTTTCCCTAAACTTTTCCATTAATCTTCTTAAAAGATAAATAGCTTTTGTGGTAGATCTCCTAGGCATAAAACCAAATTGATTTTCTGAGATCTTCGTTTCTAACCTTAATCTTTGTTCAACTACTCTTTCCCATAGTTTCATCATATGACTCATAAGTTTAATTCCACAATACTTATTACAATTTTGAATATCTCCTTTATTTTTGTATATAGGTATTAAAGTACTTTTCCTCCATTCATCTGACATTTTCTTAGTTTTTACAATTGTATTAAATAAATTAGTTAACCATATAATTCTGTTATCACCCAAGCATTTCCAAACTTCAATTGGGATGTTATCTGGTCCCATAACTTTTCCATTTTTCATCTTTTTTAGTGCAAACTTAACTTCATTAACTCTAATTTTTCGAATAAATCTTATATTTTTAGTCTTTTCCTCATTTGACAATTCTAAATTTAAGCCTTCTATTTGGTTTTCGTTAAACAACTTACTAAAGTAACTTCTCCATTTTTCTTTAATATCTTCGTCCTTAACCAAGACAATATCATCCTTACTTTTTATATATTTTACATTTCCTAAGTCCTTGTTCTTTTTTCTCTAGTTTTAGCAAGTTTAAATATATCTCTTTCCCCTTCTTTTGTACCTAATCTATCATACAAACTATTAAATGATCTATATTTAGCTTCATTAACGGCCCTTTTTGCATCTTTTCTTGCCTCCTTATATTTTTCAAAGTTATCGTTGTTTCTATATTTTTGCCACGTTTTATACCAAATTCTTTTTGTCTTTATGATTTTTTTACATCTTTATCCCACCACCAACTTTCTTTGCTATTTGAGAATCTTTCCCTTGATTCGCCTAAAATCTCTTTTGCTATCTTTTTAATAGAGCTAGCTAATCTATTCCAAAGAGTATTTGAATCTATCCCATCCTCTAAGGTCCAATCCCCATCTTTGATCATTTTATCTTTAAATTTTATTATATTTTCTCCTTTTAGGTTCCACCATCTAGTTCTCCTACATTGATTTATTTTATCCTTTTTCTTCCATTTTTTAACGCATATATCTAACACTAAGACTCTATGTTGTATGGTTAGACTTTCACCTATAATAACTTTACAATCCTTGCATGATACACGATCTATCCTCCTAGTTAAAAAAAAATCTATTTGACTTCTATTTTGTCCACTTTTAAAGGTTATTAAGTGTTCTTCTCTCTTTTTAAAGCAAATATTCATTATACTAAAATCATATGACATAGCAAAGTCTAAGATCATCTCCCCAGACTCATTTTTGTCTCCATATCCATATCTTCTATGTATCCTTTCATAATTTTTATTATCTCTTCCAACGTGTCCATTCAGATCTCTTCCTATAAATATTTTCTCAATCCCTGGTATGCCTTGTATAATACTATCCATATCTTCCCAAAATTGTCTCTTAAGATTTTCTGCTAAGCCAACTTGAGGAGCATAAGCACCAATGATATTTATTATCTCTTGTCCTAATACCATTTTGATTTTTATAATTCTATCTCTTACTCTAATTACATCCACAACGCTATCTTTTAAGTTTTTGTCTATAATAATGCCTACTCCATTCTTATGCTTTTCTTTTCCAGTGTACCAAAGTTTAAAACCTGATTTATCGATTTCTCTAACTTTCTCCTCCACCCACTTAGTTTCTTGAAGGCAAATTATATTAATTCTTCTTCTAATCATTATATCCACAATTTCCATGCTTTTACCCGTAAGTGTCCCTATATTCCAAGTTGCTAATTTAATCCTAGTTTCCTTTTTAAATAAATTACAAAATTAAGACTGAGAATTTCTTGTTTATCTAATGAACAATGTTGAGGGAGGTTTTACTAAATTGAGCTTCCGAACTGCCCATAAGTGGTTTGATTCATTTGTCATCCTAATTGGAATATAATAGTTTGAATGTAGTCAAATCCATCATTTAATTCATTTACACTTATTCATGTAGATTTTTTGACATTCCTTCTCACTTAATTTGGACAAACACGATGTGATGTATATATTTTATTTTTTTTTTCAAAAATATCGAATTTAAACACTAATATAATCAGTTAAGAATGAGTATAGAATGAATGACATATTATTCATTTTGTAATCTAAATCGAATAAACTTCCTAAATTAAAAAAATAAAAGGTCTAGCACCGTTATAAAACGTGACACCACAAAATTGGTGGGATAAATTTTATGTGATGTCCACTTTAAGTTCTTAAGAAATATTAATCATAAGTATGCTTTCTCAACTTTCATCAATTTCTCAAATAAATTGAAAATTGTAATGGTTTTTAAAAAAAATAAATAATAATATATATTGAGATAAATTATGTCATCTAGTTTTATAGTTAACTTTTTTTTTTTATGATGCATTAAATAAAAATTGTTAATTAAGGAAATAATACAAAATTGGATTTTGGGTCAAAGAACTTTTCTTCTAAAGTCTAATATAAGGTAGGCAAAGGGGAGAGAGGATCCAGAGCTCTCTGTTGATTCTTCACTCGTCGGTCTTCTTCCCCACCCTCGCTTCCTTGCAATCTAGAAAATTCACTCTGCAGAGTTTTGTTCATCTTCAAGCTCTAATCCCAGGAATTGTGAAGAAGAAATGTCGGGGCCTCAGTGCTGCGAGAATCCACCAACCCTCAACCCAAGCTGCGGAGGAGGTCATGTGGAAGAGCTTGGTGGACTAAAGTCTTACGTTTCTGGTTCCCCTGATTCCAGGCTCGCCATTCTTCTCATTTCCGACATCTTCGGTACCTACCCACTGGGCCATTTCATCTTCTTCCTTCCCCTTTACCTTCCTTTTACCTCACTCTCTCCGTGCACAAATCTAAGAATTGTTCATTTTCCAATATTTTTCAATGAATTCTCTTGGGAGGCCTTGATTTTAATTTTTTTGGGAAGGAAAATTTCAAGAAATCTATATTTTTATGGAGGAAAGTATAAAAGAAAATAAAAAATATATCAAATTTGTAAATAAAATTTTAATTTTACGTATTATTAATATTTAACTTTTTTAATTTTTATTTTTAGAAAAACGAACTTTTATTTTTAATAGAGTTTTAAATATAATCCGTTTTCTCCTTATTTTCCTTCCTTTTCTTAAAATTAAACCGTAAATGAACTGAGATTGATACAGTAACAGAGATGACATCTATATTGCTCTAATAGATCAATATTATCAATCCCCTACTCTGATATCGTGTTATCCTAGGACAATTAGAATGCCCTGTGGAGCTATAGACAGTAGGAGTAGAGAGAATTTGTAGAAAAGAGTGAACTGGCATTAGCAGCTCTCGCCCCAAAAGATAAATTTATAGTTTATACTAGCTCAAAGGAGTATACAATCACAAAAATAGCCTCACACACAAAACGTGCGGAAAATATATATATATATAAAGAATATTGCATATGCACAAATTGATCTTATCTCTTGTTCTAAATTTTACCTTGATTTTGGGTTTGATCATAACAAGCAGATTATTGACCTACTATCAGTTGTCTACTCTTATCTTTTAATTTATCAATTTATTATTGTTGTTGTTTTTAGCTACCATTTTCTAATTGTGTGTATGGCTTGGTTGTGCAGGATTTGAAGCTCCAAACTTGAGGTATTGCTATTTGTCAACTCAACTTACTCAGTGAATTGGTAGATTTCTTATACCAGATTTTCCTTTGCCTTGAACACGAGTTTGTTTTTATCAATTTATTTTTGCCAGATGTTGAGGGAAAAAGGGTAGGAAGAATGGTGAGTTTGTGGCAACCTTTCCCAAGCGTGACCATAGAATTCCTGGGGGACAAATGCTAGATGGGGCTAGATAGACTGATAGACATAACCACAAACGATCCTGTGTTAGGGGCCAAATGTTGGTGTTGTAGGCCTTTAAGGAGGTTGAGCCATAACCCAACTACCAGTTTTTGGTGGAGGCTATAATGGTACTGAGTAGAGGACCTTAGATCAAAGGCAAGAACCAAACCTAACTCTCTAGGATTTTAGTTCATGGCCTCCAATCCTTCAAGCTACATGGGAGTAAGCCCATATGTGGGTAGCATTGCAGCCTCATTATGTTTGCCACTATGTGAAGTTTTTAAGGGGTGAAGGAGCTTCGTACATTATATGGATTATACGCTACCCGACAATTTGCTTTGCGTTCACGAATGTATATATTTATATTGTTATATTTGTATGGTTTGGAAATTTTCTCTTTATTTATGTGAGATTCGGTGTGCTTGGGGCAAGGATTTGTCTCGAATAAATTAGTAGCAGCACGTTAGAATGTGTTGATTTGGGTTGTCCTAGTCTTTAGGAGTTCAATAGTTTGTTTTCATTTGTTGCCTAGTTTGTAGGAGTTGTTTAGCATGATGTTAGTGGTGCTTATTTTTGTGCTTGTAACCGTTTGTTTTTTAGCCTATATAATGACCATTTCCTTATCAATGAAGTAGTGGAGTTTTAGTCCAACTCTGTTTCCCTTTGTTTTTAGTTTATCGTTTTCTTCATCCATTTTACATCACTGGTATCAAAGTCATGGTTCAATATTCTTCCTGAGATTCCGAGTACGTAGTGCTGCCGTTTGGAGCCCGATGTATGAGGGGGAGATCGTTGGGGTTATCCTACATCGGTTGTGGAAGAGCTGGGTGGTCAGTGTCGGTTAGCTACAAGAAAAGGGATATGGAATCTCTATCAAAAATAGAGTCTGCAGAATTGAAGATGAGAAGTTGGGCTTGATAGCTCAAGTCAACATGACAACCAATAGAATGTTTCCATTGCATCTCCATGACACAACTCACTTATGTCTTTCTGCAAGATTGGGAGAGAAGGAATGGCTTTGGCATTTTCGCTATGGGCATCTTAGCTTTGGCGGGTTGAAGACTTTGCAGCAGAAGAATATGGTGATAGGTCTTCCTCAAATTACAACTCCTTTTGAAGTTTGTGAAGAATGCGTTGTTACCAAACAACACCGTAATCAATTCCCACAAGGGAAATCATGGAGGGCAAAGGCTACATTGGAGTTTGTTCATTCTGAAATTTGCGGGCCAATAACTCCATGCTCTAATGGAGGTAAGAGATATATACTTACCTTCATTGATGATTTTAGTCGCAAAAGCTGGGTTTATTTTTTGCAAGAAAAGTCTGAAGCCTTTCTAGCCGCTGGTTGAGAAAGCAGTTGGCAGTCCCATAAAAATTCTTTACATAGATCATGGTGGAGAATATAACTCACATGAATTTGCAAGTTTTCGTGAGACTCATGGAATCAAAAGGCAGCTTACAGCCGCTTATACACCCCAACAGAATGGTGTTTGTGAAAGGAAGAATCGCACTATTCTAAATATGGTGCGAAGTCTCTTAATAAGGAGCTGTATTCCAAAAAGCTTCTGGCCTGAAGCAGTTAACTGGAACATTCATATATTGAATAGAAGTCCCACACTTGCAGTTCAAAATATGACACTAGAGGAAGCATGGAGTGGACGGAAACCAACTATTGATTACTTTATAATTTTTGGGTGTGTTGCATATGCCCATATTCCAGATCAGAAGAGGAAGAAGTTGGATGACAAGGGAGAAAAATGTATTTTTCTTGGTGTTAGTGATCAGTCAAAAGCTTATAAGCTTTACAATCCTAACACTAATAAAATACTTATCAGTTGAGACGTTGTTTTTGATGAAGATCAAATCTGGGAATGGAGTGAAAATGTAGTTGGAGAGCCAATTCCAACTAGTTTTGATGGAGAAGATGGTGATGAAGCAAACCAACCGCAACAACACCTTGCTCCAGCAACTGATGCATTTGAGAATCCTCAAAATGAAACTCCTGTAGCCTCTGAAGTCACTCCAACAGCACCAAAAGCAGCAGCTGAATCACGTTCTCATCGTGTTTGAAGGATGCCATCATGGATGTTAGATTATGAGGTAACCGAAATTGATCAATCTAAAGACCAAATCACTCATTTTGCTTTATTTTTAGATTGTGATCCTACAGGGTTTGAAAGTGCTGTCAAAGAATCAAAATGGCGGAAGACTATGGATCTTGAAATTGTAGCCATCGAAAAGAATGACACTTGGGAGTTATCTGATCTTCTAGAAGGGCACAAAACAATTGGTGTGAAGTGGGTTTACAAGACAAAGCTGAAGGAGAATGGTGAAGTCGACAAGTACAACGCACACTTGGTGGCCAAGGGCTATAAGCAAGAGTGCGGTGTTGATTATAAAGAAGTCTTTGGTCCAGTTGCAAGGCATGACACAATCAAATTGGTGATTGCATTAGCAGCTTAGAACTCATGGCCTATCTTCCAGTTGGACGTGAAGTCGGCGTTCCTCCATGGATATTTGAAGGAACTGGTATTTATCGATCCACCTCCGGGTTATGTGAAATCTGGAAATGAGCATAAAGTGTATAGACCAAAGAAGGCTCTATATGGATTAAAAAGCCCCTCGGGCTTGGTATAATCATATAGAAACTTATTTTTTGAAGGAAGGATTTCAAAAATGTCCTTATGAACATAAATTTTTCATAAAAGTTGAGGATGGAGGGAAAATGCTCATTGTTTGCTTATATGTAGATGATCTAATCTATATTGGAAGTAATACAACCATGTTTGAAAGCTTTAAGAAATCCATGATGACTAAATTTGAAATGTTTGATCTTGGCATGATGCATTACTTTCTTGGCATAGAAGTGTTACGGTCTTCTATTGACTTTCTTATTTCTCAAAAGAAATATGTCAGAGAAATTTTGGACAGGTTTTAGATGAAGGATTGTAATCCTGTGAATTCACGTCTGAGTTTGGTTTGAAGGTAAACAAGGATGATGGAGGAAAGAAGGTTAATAGTACTCTTTACAAGCAGATTGTGGGGAGCTTAATGTATTTGACTGCAGCAAGGCCTGATATAATGCATGTTGTAAGTGTCATTAGTAGATACATGGAGTGTCCAACAGAGATTCATCTTTGGGCTGCAAAAAGAATTCTTAGGTACTTGCAAGGTACTAAGGAGTTTGGGCCGTTCTTCAAAAAGGGTGAAAAGTCAGATTTGTTTGGCTTTACATATAGTGATAATGCAGAAGATTTTGATGATCGAAAAAGCACATCTGGGTATGTTTTTATGTTGGGAACAAGAGCTGTTTCATGGTCATCATAGAAGCAGCCAATCGTCACATTGTCAACCACTAAAGCTGAATTTGTTGCAACAACAGCTTGTGTTTGTCAAGCTATTTAGCTGAAGAAGATTCTTGAAGAGCTGCAGTTCAAAGAAGATGGACCTACGCTCATTTACTTGATAGCAGTTCAGCAATAAAGCTCTCAAAGAATCCTGTTCTACATGGTCGAAGCAAGCATATAGATGTGAAGTATCATTTCTTGAGGGATCTCACGAATGATGGAGTTATTAATCTGATTTA
Organism: Malania oleifera; assembly: GCF_029873635.1. Taxonomy (NCBI): domain Eukaryota; kingdom Viridiplantae; phylum Streptophyta; class Magnoliopsida; order Santalales; family Ximeniaceae; genus Malania; species Malania oleifera. The sequence continues at coordinate 16,425,005 of NC_080419.1, forward strand.
CTGCAGAAGTGAAGACCAGATTGCTGATATTCTAACAAAGCCTCTCAAATTTCCTGCATTTCAAAAGGTCAGGGAGCTACTTGGTGTTTGCAGTTCAAAAGACTTTATCTTAGGGATGACACTTCAAAGTTTGAGTTTTATTAAAATGATGTTATGTATGGAACATCAATTTAAGGGAGGGTTTGTTGAATAAATTATTAGCAGCACGTTAGAATGTGTTGATTTGGGTTGTCCTAGTCCTAGTTTGTAGGAGTTGTTTAGCATGATGTTGGTGGTGCCTATTTTTGTGCTTGTAACCGTTTGTTTTTTAGCCTATATAATGGCCATTTCCTTATCAATGAAGTAGTGGAGTTTCAGTCCAACTCTATTTCCCTTTGTTTTTAGTTTATCGTTTTCTTCTTCCATTTTACATCAATTTGAGTGGTTGATTTCGATTTCCGTTGTACCTCCACTTGGTTCATAGTGAAAATTCTCTCCACTCTTGCTTGTTGACATCGGCTTCAAAAACAAACCGCGTAAACCAGCTGATGTGTGTGTGCATGTGTATTCTTTTGTTATATTTGTAGGGTTTGGAAGATTTTCTCTTTGTCAGTGCGAGCTTAGGTGTATTTGGGTTTAGGGTTTGAGAGATTGATTTTGATCTCCATTGTACCTCCACTTGATTCATGGTGAATACTCTGTCCAGTCTTGCCTATCAACATAGGTATCAAAAACCAACCACGTTAAACTTCTTGTTTGCTTTGTGTATTTTATTTATTTATTTGTTCTTTTTCTTGTTTATTTGTGTTACTATTGTCTTTTTGACGTAGGGTTTGTTCATAACATGGTCTGTTCTGTTTATTAGATTATATCCCATTTCAGTGAAATATGTCTCTATTTGTCATGGTTCCCTCAAATGCAGAGGATCTAGATTTAATTGACTTCATGTTGTCCTCTTGAATTTATATGGAGAGAGAGGAAGGAAGGAAATAACATCACAATTTATCTGGCTGCTCTTAAGGTGCATTATGCATCTTTGAAATAGAGTGTGTTGAGTGAAGTATTTCTATCAAAGAACTATACTAGATACATTTCCCTAGAACCAAATTTGAAGGAAATTGTAATGATTTTTGCATCATGTATCCTAAGTAGTGCCCTCACAAGTGTTGCTATAAATGACAGCTTTGCTTCTGTCAAGATGCTTGTTTGTGCATGTCCGTGTGTATTCATGCCTGGAACTTATGGCTTTGGACCATAAAGGTGATGCTGCTATAGCTGGGAAACTACCTTTGGACATTTATCATTGTGTGTGTGAGAGTGAAAGAGAAACATTGAGAAGAGGGTGGGAGAGAGGAATTGACCCCATTTAAGCACGTAATGTTGAGCTATCTTCTCCAGTTAGGCATCCCAATTGATATATATTTTTTTTGTATATTTTTCTAGCTTGTAAAGCTTAGTTACTGCATTACATATTTTATCCGAAGCTTAATGGCTTCGGAGCATTGCTTTAAAATAATGCAGAAAACTTTTATATTTAATTCTAAGCCAGCTATCGATGTGTACCTCATTGCTGCATTACATATTCTCTCATAATCATATACACTTCTGGAAACTAATAATGGCTCTACAATGAAGGAAGCTAGCGGACAAAGTTGCAACTGCTGGATTCTATGTGGTGGTTCCAGACTTCTTATATGGCGACCCTTATAATCCTGACGATTCTGAGAGGTCTATACAAGCCTGGTTAAAGGATCATGGAACGGTTGGTTCTGATCTGAATGATATATGCTTAGAAACTGCTATTAATATCAATCTTGGTGAAATAATCATGATTTGATGTTTGATATCAGTTTTGTGGTTTCCCATTCCCTTGTACTTTCCCATTCCCTTGTACGATATTTATCTCTACATAGTTGTGGAATTTTGCATTTTGTGCTGTTCAAATATGTTGGTAGACCTACTTGGTTCATCTGCTTCTCTGCCACAATGGAGTATTCCATATTATTTTGTTCAGTTTACTGGTCACTAAACTAAATTATGGCTCTTTTGTTGATGTTTGAAATCAGCAGGCTTGATTCTGCTGCTTCCTGAACAGTTTTTTAAGGTTTTGATCAGATGTTATGCCAATATTAGTTGTGATGTTAATATTAGTATCTAACAACACATTTATTTTTCTTGAAGGACAAAGGATTTGAAGATGCTAAACCAGTTATTGAAGCTCTGAAAAGCAAGGGTGTGTCTGCGGTTGGAGCTGCAGGTTTTTGTTGGGGTGGTAAGATTTTTTTTATAGCATTTTTTTTCTTATTTATACAATTTCACATCAAGTGCCACTTCTTAAGACTGGCTGCAAGTTCCGTTAATGAGTATATTGTGTAATAACTTTTTACTATAGCTGGCTAAGCATTGGATTTTTGAATTTCTATCAGCTAAAGTCGTTGTGGAACTAGCGAAGGCTGGCTATATCCAAGCTGCTGTGCTGTTACATCCTTCATTTGTTAGTTTGGATGATATCAAGGGTATGAATTTTATTACCATTTTGTTTCCAATTTTGCATTCTGGGCTCGTTTAATTTTTTGGATCTGCTTATTGAGAGTGTTTAATATTGCCATTGTATTCCTATATTGTGGCCAATAGAAGTTACTCTCCTTTCAAAAAATAAAAAATAAAAAAGAAGCTTCCAAATTCCAAATACTCTCAGTTTGGTATTCTTCTCTTTCGGCAATGCTAAAGTAAGTCTCTCTGTTCAGGTGTTTAGTTGCCCCAGCTGTGCTCAACAAAGTGGACACATCATGTATTTTCTTAAAGGCAAAACTGACAACTGGTGAAGCCTAATGTTCTCCCAGTTTTAAGACTCCATTCCCTACAAGTTGAAAGATTCCATTCCCTACAAGTTGAAAGATTCCGTGGCCCCAGAAACCATTATTGTCTCCTGCACAGATGGGAAGAGCATACCTCTGTCTCCATCCATGTAGCATCTGTGATCATATATGCTGATGAAGCTTGTTCTCCCCTTTCAGGGGCTATAGAGATTCAATCCAAAATCAGAACGAGAAAAAAAATTTTGAACCAAGCTTTGACATTAATGAAAAATTGAAGATCTTATGTTTATTGCTGAGACAATTCACAGCTATATATCATCATATTCTTTGTCTGAAGGGGGCCACATGGACGGGTTGTGCCTGTTCAGACCCTTCTGAGCCTCCACATCTTTAAATTCTTTTCCATATTTTTTGCATTGTGCCCAGGATTTTTGCAAGATAGGCTGAGAGAGACATGAGGTAGAATTTAAGCAGAAATTTGTTGGGAAAAAAAGAAGAAGAAAAGATGTTACATTGGGGGGGGGGGGGGGGGGTGGAGATTTACAGTCAATTGGCCTCCTGTAATCTCCTTTGATCCCAGAAGTTATGCTGCTGCAGGCTTGGGGGGAAATGAAGAATTTATTGAAAAAAATACATCATAGAAACTGTTTGTCAGTTAGTTGTGCAAGGATTTGAATGGCCTATATGATTGGCGAGTGGGTTGGAGTGACAAGAGTAGGGAGACTGACGATAGCATTACACTTATTTTTTGTTTTGGGATATGGCCAGGACATCGTATCTTTAGTTGTAAGCCTGGTGTGCAATTGTTTCTTTTATTGTCTAACATAGTTTTAACTCAAATTTCAGGCGTTACAGCTCCCACTGCTGTCTTGGGTGCTGAGTTTGATCAAATGTCTCCACCAGAGCTCATTAAAAAATTTGAGGAGGCTTTAGCTGCTAAACCGGAGGTAGAAATCTCAAGACCAACTACAGATTAACGTAGTACTTCTTATTGAGTTGATATGCTGCTAAAGGCTTTGTTGTCAGTTGACAATTTTTAGTTCTCATCCTACTGGTATGCCTGTTTTGTTTTCTTTAAGTTATGAAGATTGGATGACCCTCCTTTTGTTAAGGGTTGTTACGCGTTTGTTTTCATATTGATTCTGTGGACTTACTTTCATCATTTTATTCTTCCATTTACTATCTACCCCCATATAATGCTTAAACCCTTCGATATTGCGAAACTTGTCTTGCAATTATTCAATTTCAAGAATGCCTTTTGCTGTCCAGCTATTGCATGCATTTTTTTTTTATTATTATTTTTACAACAGTATAATAATATCCAAGTTAATAAAAGTTTTTTTAATGATATATATAGCTGTGTGTGTGTGCGTGTGTTTTTTTTTCGGTTATTTGTTAAGGGGGGAAAGAACAAAAGTTTGAGAAACTTCTGTTGCAATTATTCAATTTCAAGAATGCCCACCCGCTGTCTCGCTATCAGGTGCATTCCTTATTATTATTATTATTATTATTTTTTACAACAGTAGAATAATATCCAAGTAACTAAATTTTCTTATTAATATATGAACTTTGGATCTTCTATTTTCAACCCCAACTCTTCCACCTTAGCCAGGCCTCAGGGACTATAACTTAAATCTTTGATGGATTCATAGAACTCCCTTGATTTGTATTTTGTTGGCTATTTTATTTTGTAGATGTTTCATGCTTTGATTTACCTTGTGTACGAGATAGTCGGCCTGACTGTGTGCAAAAATGAGTCTGTTTTTTCCTCAACAACTCAAAATAATGGTTCGTTCTTTGCAGGTCGGTAGTTTTGTGAAGATATTTCCAGGAGTTGCTCACGGATGGACTGTTAGGTACGCTACCGAGGACCAAGCAGCTGTGAAATCTGCAGAAGAGGCCCATCAGAACATGTTGGAATGGTTTTCTAAATATATAAAATGAGAACATAAATAAATGTTGCGTGTCCTCTGCATACCATATGTATGATATGAACCATACAAGATTCATTGGTGGGTCCTTATAGCTAAATTTCATGTTATGGTTAAGAAGTATTTGAACTCTTTTAATTGTTTTCCTTGACATGTATGGATGGTTTGAAGAAAGAAAATTGAGAATGATTTTACATGTTATGTGCACATTTGAATAATATCAGATGATGTCAAATCTCTACATGCAGGCTGCTTTCTATTGCAGGACTAACATTTCGTTTGCCTGTAAAACGGAATGTGATTTTGTGTGAAGGAGATGAATATATTAAGTAATAAATTTGACTTTAGTTTCTTGAATTTTATTTTATTTTTATAGAAGATATTAAGTAATCAATTTGATATGATTTGATTTTATTTTTATACCTAATCTACATTTTTACATACGAACAATGCATGTGACAAGGCCTATTCCACATTTTCGAGTGCCTAAATATCGTAAATTGACATTGACCCTCTGATACAGCAGTTTGTCACTGAAAGTTACCATGAAGCTTGGAGATTATTAATTCACATTTGGTTTGTAAGAATATATGAAACCGAGACAACTCAAAATTATCACTTAATTTCATTATACCAGTCATTCAAATTTTCATTTCATTTTCTCAACTCATTCTATTGCATAAATCAGACATGACTTGAAACCCATTTACAATTAAACAGCTAATCATAATATAAAGGATAAACACACACACACACACACACACGCCATGTAATCCTTCCCACAAATAGTCTGTAAGACAAAATCTCTCAATTAAGGATGACCTAATACATACAGGCCTCTCTGTGTGGATATGTGGATGCATTGGGGAATGGCTATCAATTAATTAAGAGCATTGATCAATATTTTTGCATCACTCCTAATCATTATTAATGATTTGACAGTAGCACCCTATAACAAGTTTATTCTTTGATTTGCACAGACCATCACTTGACAAATTTTGTAAACCAACCCTACATGTCCCAACGGGCCTCTTCAGCACTCTTGACAGCTGATTCATAATCAGCACCCTGAAATATGAAGCCTGAAAGGATAATGAACTGCAACTTTTGGTCGTTGAATTGTAATTGCAAAAAACAGCGGACAAATGGTTCCAAACATCAATTTCTAGCCACTCAAGCTCAATGAGAATTAGACAATGATTAGCTTAAACTAAGGAAAAAGGTGCTGCTATTGAGGACTTGGTGCCTTTGATTTTCCACTAATATCTGTTGGTATTATCGTATTAATGCTGAATGTTGCAAATTTTAAAAATATATGTTTAATAGTCGTCGGTTTTATTTTAAAATTCAATATATTAGTTTTAACGTTTTAAATTATTAACTGCTACTTTAACAGTTTTTTATTTTGATGCTTGAAGTTATACTTAATTTTATTTATATAAACTGTGATCCAACTTCATTTCAATATACATTTTTTCTTCTTTGAAATAGCTTCATTTTCTACTCTTTCTTGAGATTTATAGTTTATTGGGTAACTAAATAACACTACATCTCTTATCGCTCTGGTATTTGTGAGCACACACAAAATCGAGCTAGCTGAGTAATCCTGGATCTAGCTTCATTTCAATATACGTTTTTTCTTCTTTGAAATAACTTTATTTTCTACTCTTTCTTGAGATTTATATTTTGTTGGGTAACTAAATGACACTACATCTCTTATCGCTCTGGTATTTGTGAGTGCACACAAAATTGAGCTAAGTAGCAAGAAATCAGGTTTAAGGACACCAACCTTTCCACACCTCAATTTCTGATCAGTATTTGTGTTTTTATTTTATATTAATTTTATTAGTAAACATTTTTCCTTCTATTATATTTCAACATTATCTTCTCAGACTCTTTCAATTGTTCTGGTGGGAAAACATGATCAATCCCCGCTCCTAGGATTGCAGTTGGGATTCTAACATCTGAAAAAGAATGGCATTACTCACAATTATATAGTGTGAGCCTTAAAAATGGGAAACTTACTGTTGATGTCATCAACTGTAATCCAACCAAGATGCAACAAAACTGGAGCTAGAATATCGTTAGGACTTGCCAATTTCACAACTACCTCTCCTGAAACAATCACAAGAAACCCAATCTTAAGTGGCTCAATAGATACTCTTTTCTTTGCAGTGGCTAGCCACGTGCTTTTGTTGTAATATGGTTCAATATATAGGATGCAACACAAGTAAATGAAAAATACAACCAGAAAATAATAAATAACAAGAATAACACCAAGATTTACGTGGTTCGGTAAAACTTACATCCACGGAAGCAATGACATAATAATTTCACTAAGAAAATATCAAAGTATACAATACACTTTTCAATGATCCCTCTCTCTAGTCACAATACACTTAGATAAGCATAAATAAACTTTCCTCCAGAGGTTTCCCCCCAAAAACCAACCAACATAACGTCCAAATTCAAAATTTGAATTTCTATCTTGTAGCCCAGAAAGGAAACTATCGACGGTTTTCCTGAGAATTTCCTAAAATCGTCGACGGTTTGAGATACTGAGAGCATGTCTGAGATTTTTAGTGAAACCGTCGACGATTTCAGAAAGACCATAGTAAACCGTAGACAATTTTCTCCCATACTATTATACTATGTCCTTCTCCTTTGTGTAAATTTGTGATCATAAGAAATGAGCCACCATCCACAACAATCTCCACCTTGACGAATTTCTGCCCCTTAGGAGAAAACACGAAAAATATAGACCGACACTCCACCTCGAACTTGAAACGCTTGGTTGGGTTCATCTCCCTTCTATCAATTGGAGACATAGAGTAAGTTCAAGTAATGCTTGAACTTTTCAAAAGTAACTGATTTTGTCAATATATCCACTGCATTTTCAGAAGTGTGAACCTTCTCCAAAACAAGTTCACCTGAAGTAATAAGCTCTCGAACCTTGTGAAATCTCACATCAATATGTTTAGTTCTAGCATGGTATATCTGATTCTTCTCCAAGTAAATGACACTCTGACTATCACAATGCAGCACCACTCCATCTTGTTATAATCCCAACTCTTTGACCAAACCAGTAAGCCATAAGACTTCCTTTGCAGTTTTGGCAACTGTCATATACTCCACCTTAATTGTGGACAATGCTACCAAAGATTGAACCATGAATCTTCAACATATAGGTCCTCCTACAAGGGTAAAAACATAGCCCATTGTAGACCTTCTGTCATCCATATTCTTTGCATAATTATCATCTACATACCCTATAACTAAAGGACAACCCTGTTGCTTGCCGAACATTATGCCATATCCCGATGTATGCCGTAAGTATCTGAATATCCATTTGACAGCTTCTCAATGCTGTCTTCCTGGATTAGAGAGAAACTTACTTACCACACTTATAGCATGTGCCAAATCTGGTCTCGTACATACCATGACATACATCAAACTCCCCACAACGCTAGCATAAGGGACCTTTGATATGTTTTGGATTTCCTCATTTGTACTTGGGCAATCTGCAGTAGACAACTTAAAATGATTCGCTAGAGGTGTACACATTGGTCTTGCATCAACCATGCTAAACCTTTCAAACACCTTATGCACATAACCGCCCTGAGATAGCCATAATCTCCCTGTAGTTCGGTCTTGGCGAATCTCCATTCCAAGTATTTTCTTAGCCGAACCAAGATCCTTCATGTCAGATTCCTTATATAATAGGTCCTTTAACTGATTTACCTCAGTTAAATATTTTGCAACTATCAACATATCATCGAGGTATAATAATAAGAAAATGAGGGAGCCATAATCAAGTTTGTTCACATATACGTAACAGTTATACTCACACCTTTTGTAGCCAATCTTGATCATGTAGGAATCAAATCTTTTATACCATTGCCTTGAAACTGTTTCAACCCGTAAAGAGATTTCTTCAACTTTTAAACTAAATTTTCTTTCCTTGGTTCATAAAATCCCTTCGGTTGTACCATATAAATTTGCTCCTCCAAGTCATTGTGAAGAAAAACCATCTTCACATCTATTTGTTCCAAATGAAGATCATAATGAGCTATCAGCCCCAACACAGTCATGATCGAAGTATGCTGGACTACAAGTGAAAAGATCTCATCATAATCTATTCCCTTCTTTTGTGAGTATCCCTTAGCCACCAACCTTGTCTTGAATTTCTCTCTTTCCTTTTCTGAAATTGCCTCCTTCTTCCTATATACCCATTTGCAACCTATTGGTCTTTTCCCATATGGAAGCTCCACCAATTCTTAAGTTTGATTTTTATGAAGTGATTTCATCTCTTCAATCATTGCTTCCATCTACCTACTTTTCTCCTAGCCGTGCACTGCCTCTTAAAATGTAGTTGGATTGTTACAACTAGTAAAAAATGCATAAGATACCAACCCTTCAAATCTATACCTTGGCGGTAGCCTGATAGTATGTCTAGATCTCCGTATAGGAAGATCGTCAACTTACTGGTTTCCCAAGCAAGGCCGGCTATTCCATTAGGTGGCTGAGGTGCTTGCTATTTTTGGGGCCCCCAAATTTTTTTTAATTAAATAATGTTAACATTATTTATTATGCTCTCTTCCCATACATTGACTTCCCAACTAACAAATAAATGAAATTGTATTTTAAAATGTAAAATAAATTCAATTTAATTCTTTTTTTTTTCAAGTCTAATTGACTTCTCAACTAACAACTTTATTATATTTCTAACTGTCTATTACTCTCATCTCTCTCTCTTAGCCTCTCTAGAAAAATCTTTCCATCTCTCACACTCTCTCACTCTCATTTCTCGGTCTCTCTATGATTTTTGCTCCGACTCTTGTGTTCATCATCTTCGGGCCTCCGATTCTCTGTGATTTTCATCAACCCTAATTTTGATTTCAATGTTTGTGCATTATTTTTCTATTATTTTCATTCTGAATTTTTTTTTCGTAGATTTTGGAAGTTTTGAGGTTAGAGCGTTGTATTCGGTAAGAATCCGATATCTCTAAAGCCTCACTCGCTGATCGATTTGCAATAATAAAAATAATCAGGTTATATTGTTTCAATCTATTATTTCTATAGATTTATTAAATTTATTTTTATTTATTTACATAATTTGTCAATTTATAGTTAGTGTTAATTTTGAAATTTAATTATGTCAAGGAGAAAATATGAATCCAGATATGAAAATGAAGAAAGAAAAAGAAAATAGAAGAATTAGTGTCATCTCAAAAGGGAGCTCTTGATAAATTTATTTTTAGTTCTAAACAAAATATAAATGAGTAAGATGAAAATCTTCCAAGAAACAAGCAATCAGTTCCAGAGATAGAATTAGAGTTTAATATAATAACAATAATAATAATAATAATAATAATAATAATAATAATAATAATAATAATAATAGTAGTGATAAAGATAACATTGATATACAAGAAAATGCTAACTAATGATATTTCTTTTGAAAGACATTTTAAAAATATAGAAGAAGAAAAAATAAATAATGATGATAATATTTATGATCCAAAATATTGGGAAAATATAGATATCAAATTACGAAATTTATTAGTTGAAAAAGGTCCTATTAGGGATAATGATTTAATTTTTTCAAAACAAGACATTTTTTAAATATATATTATATTCGAAAATTATCAAATGGAGAGAAACATGATATAAAATGACTTATATATTCTAAAGATTTAGATAGAGTATTTTATTTTTGTTGTAAGTTATTTGGCCAAAAATTAAATAACCAACAACTAACTAATGAAGGGTGTAAAGATTGGAAAAATCTTGGTACTAAGCTTAAAAGTCACGAAATTAGTAAAAAACATATTTTCAATATGAGTAAATGGGCTGATTTAAAGTTAAGATTGTTAAAAAAATACAACAATTGATAAAAATATGGAAGAACAATTTAACAAAGAAAAAGAACATTGAAAAAAAGTATTATTGAGAATTATTTTTGTTGTGAAAACTCTTGCTAAAAATAATTTGGCATTTCGTGGGAAAAATAAACAAATTTATCAAGAGAATAATGATATTTTTTAAAGTTTGATTGAAATGATAGTAGAATTTGATCCAATAATGAAAGAACATATTCGACGTTTTCAACATGGTGAAATTCATAATCATTATCTTGGTCATAATATGCAAAATGAATTGATAAATTTGTTAACTCTTAATATTAAAAAGAAAATTATGAAGCAAATCAATGAAGCAAAATATTATTCAATCATACTCGATTGCACTCCGGATGTAAGTCATTAAGAACAAATGTCTTTAATAATACGATATTTGAATCTTTCTACAAGTCTAATTAAAATAGAAGAATATTTTATAGAATTTCTAAAAGTAGATGATACATTAGGAGAAAGATTTTTTAATGAATTAATAAATGTCATACAAAAATTTGAACTTGGTATTGAGAATATAATAGGGCAAGGATATGATAATTGATCTAATATGAAAGGAAAACAAGGTGTACAAAAGAGACTATTATATATAAATCCTAGAACATTTTACACTTCGTGTGGTTGTCATAGTCTTAATATAGTACTTTGTGATATGACTAATTGTTGTTCTAAAGTTATAACTTTTTTTTGAAGTAGTACAACGAATATATACATTATTTTCTTCTTCTATGAAAAGATGAAAAATTTTAACCGAATATGTACCAAATTTAACTGTAAAATCATTATCACAAACACGTTGGGAAAGTCGAATAGAGAGTGTTAAGGCAATAAGGTTTCAAGCTTCTCAAATTAAAGATGGCTTACTTCAATTAGAAAAAGCTAGCGATAATCCAAAAATAAAGAGTGAATCTTATTGTATAACAACTTATGAAATGGAAAATTTTGAATTCTTACTATGAATGATTATTTGGTATGACATACTATTTGCTGTTAATTGTGTTAGTAAAAATTTACAATCAAAAGATATGCATATTGATGTCGCCGTTAATAAATTAAAAGGTCTTATTGTTTTTCTAAAAAATTATAAGGTGAATGAATTTATATCTTTTATGATTTCAACAAAAGAGATTGCACTTGAAATGAATATTAAACCTATATTTCATAAAAAAACGTGTAATTAGTAGGAAAAAATAATTTGATGAGAATGCTAATGATGATATAACACACTCAACTGAAGAATCTTTTAAGATTAATTTTTTCTTATACATAATAGATCAAGCTATTATTTCACTTGAGAGTAGATTTGAATAATTTCAAACATATGAGAATATTTTTGGTTTTTTATATGATTTAAAAATATTAAAATCATTAGATGAGAATAATTTGAAACAAAAATATTTGACACTTGAGAGAATATTTTAAAATGTGGAACACATTCAGATATTAATGGTTTTGATTTATTTTCAGAATTGAGAATTTTAAAAGAAAGTTTGGAAGAAACGAGTACACCAATTGAAACATTGAACTTTATAAAAAATATAGATTATTTTCCAAATGCATTTATTGCTTATAGAATTTTATTAACGATACCTGTGACAGTAGTCTCTACAGAAAGAAGTTTTTCAAAACTTAAACTTATAAAAAATTATTTATGATCAACTATGTCACAAGAATGATTAAATGGATTGACTATGTTATCAATAGAAAAAGAAATACTTGAAAATCTTGAATATAAACTTTAATTAGTGATTTTGCATCTCAAAAATTTAGAAAAATTAATTTTAAATAAAAATAAAAATTAAACAAAATATTAAGGGTCCTTGATTAAATCATTCGCTTAAGACCCCATATTGTGAAGAGTCGGCTCTGTTCCCAAGCTAGAGCTCCTTGCAACCATAGGACCATTGCCTTGAGCTTTCAACTCCACCTGCACAACATGTTCATCACTGCTCCAACTTTCTGTCTCTTATTTCTGTTCATCAAAATTTTGAGTACACTTTACCATAATCTTTTCATCAAAGACTACATCCCTGTTAATTACCACCTTGTTTGCCATTGGGTTCCATAACTTGTACCCCTTTACACCATCCCAAAAAGATGCAACAACGAGACTTTGGGTCAAGTTTAGACCTCTCCTTACTAGATACATGAACATAGGCTGGACACCCAAATACCTTCAATTTGGAGTAGTCTACTGCATTTCTCGTCCAAATCTCTTCTATCACTCTACCCTCTAGTGACGCCCTTGGTGATCGATTTTTCAGAAAATAAGTCATACTCATTGCCTCGACTCAAAAGTTTTTCGGTAGCCCTGCACTTAATCTGAGACACCGAGCCCCTTCAGTAAGAGTTCGGTTCATCCGTTCTATCACACCATTTTGTTAAGGTGTCCGGTGTACTATAAAGTGTCTTTTAACGCCTTGCTCCGCACAAAACTTCATAAACCGAGAATCAGCGTACTAGGTCCCATTATTCTACCTTAAATATTTGATTATCCGCAAAGTATGTATTGGCATTACCATGGAGACCATCACACTATAAAGGAAAATACCCACTCAAAGAGCAAGATTGAGGCCTTGAGTTGGCAAGGCTACTTTTCTAGATGTTCGAAAAATAAACATAGAGATAGCAAAGAGAACAAGACACTTCCTTTGAATCACTTAGAAGGACCAAATGAAAGGGAGAGTAAATGACCAATTGTAAGGGAGAGTAATCTTTGAGGAGCAGCCTTTTTTCATGTTCAAGTGGTGCAGTGTTTTCACTCCTGACCACGAGGTCAAGGGATTAAAGGCCAATGTGAAAAAAAGAAAAGAAGACACTTTTTTTTGTTACTACAATTGCTCGGCTTACTCCCTTATTATCTATTTTAAATCTTATTTAAGTATCAAAGAGATCCTTTGGAGGCTAATTTGAGTAGAAAATATTGGGTATGGGACAGGTACCACATCAACATTCTGGTTGGTACTCTCAATTAACTAATAGTCTTGTGACACTTGTATTATTGGCCTCCTTCTTCCTTCCTAAAATTTTGATACCCAATATTTTCTCCTAGGTATGAAGTTGGTTCCTTTTTGTCTATCAAAAAAGTGTAGGAGCTCCTTTTTCCAACCATCAATTAGTTTTCATAAAAGTATCACCTGCATAATGATTTTGTTTATTTTAGGAAATTCATGAAATAAGCACTTATTTGTAAGTGAAAAAAGGCTAAGCAAGACCCATGATCACTGCACATCTTTGCAAACACACAAAAAGGTGAAGAATATAAACTCCCTAGGACACCAAGCATGCTTTAATTTAATTAGTGTACACTAAGACCTAAAGTTATAATTATGCACTAATCTACCATACATGTATGTATTCATACATTTAATTAGTGTATTCTTATTTTGCACATTTGCATAGAAATTAATAGATTTTGTTTAAAAAAAAAAGAGTGAACCCTAAAAATCAATTCATTTTAAAGAAACTCATTTGTTTTTAAACTTAAGATTCAATAAGTAATGAATTTTGGACAAAAATTGGTGTGAATGATAAAACATTATTTTTACAACTTCTTGAAGTCTCTCAAATCAAAGTTATTCATGAAGCAAAGTGATTGGGCTCTATTTAGGAACTAGAATTGGTAAAAGTGAGACATTTTTGGTACCAAGGGAAGTAACTGCTGCCATTGCCGCTAGTTTTAAGCATGCTTCTCATTCTATTAATCGTTAACTTCTTACTTGTAGCTCTTGAAAGTTTGGCCCCAATAATGATTCTTTGTCATTGCCAATGATTGCAATTTGGTATTGCACTTGTTCACTCTAGAATTCATATATTTGATTAAAAGAATTGATTAAGTAGATATGTAGTCATTGTTATGCATTTTCTACTCTTTTTATGTACGGCTTAAATTTCTTTTTCTTGTACAAGAGATTCTCTTAAATTACTATAAATGACTCGAGATGAAGTAAAACATTTGTGGGTGATTTGTTAAATGATGAGAATATGATAAAATATCTAGATTTTTTTTTTTTTAGCATTTCATGGATATCAATCTTTGGAGGAAAAAAATTTCAGAAAAAAATAAATTTAATAATTAGGAGTGTAAGAGAACATTTATTTTCATTTCTCTACTCTATAAATCTTATAATTACTGATATTGACATTTTAAAATTAAACTTTTGATCTGAATGAACCTAAGGTCAGATAAATATCATTAAAAAAAAAAAAGGTGATCAAAGTTGCGGTATTTAATTCGGAAAACGACGCCGTCTGAATGTCCGTTCCAGTGAAATCCCTTGCTCCCATTTCCCGTTGGTGGGGAGAAAACAGACGGTCAAAAACAGACAGGAAAGCGCTTTCTCCTCTCGTCTCGGTTCTGTGGTTTCGCTTGCAACGGTTAAAACCGTCGGTCTTCAAAGGGGTTTTGGTAGGGTTTCTCTAAATTGGGAATATATATATCTCTTCAATACTTGAAGATAAGGGGAAGCAGAGCAATGGGTTCTCTGAAAAGTGGAGTAGAAAGGGAACGAGACGAAGAAGAAGTGGAAGAGCCAATACTGATGCAACAGTCCCAGAGATTTTGTATGTTTCCCATCAGATACACCCAACTCTGGGAGATGTACAAGAAGGCCGAAGCCAGTTTCTGGACAGGTAATTGCTACATTAGTTTCATAAGCGTTTGTTATTTTTCGTTTCTTGTGTTTTTTCGATTCTCTTGTCTGAAATTGGGATTTCCCGCCGTACCCGTTTGCCTTCAAATCAAAAAATAAAATTTAAAGCCATGGATGGAAAAGAATTTGTGGGGATGCCGGGGTTAACGATAGTAGGGTCACATTAACTTGGGAAGGATCAACAGAGTTGCTTTTAATTGTAGTAGATTATTGGTGTAGTAGCTCTGATTCAAGAAGCTTTGAATTCATACAGAACCCCTGGACCTTGTTCTTGGCTCCAATTGTAGTGGAAATCTCTACGTTGGAGCATCAAATATATGAGGCCTACAATGTCAAATGCATGCCATCTTGGCCTGTTGCCTTTGTTCAGTGCGAGCCGTCCCATGGCAGGATGGAAATATGAAATGCTTTTGTAGGCCGCACGTGATGCGATTGTGATGCTTTTGTTTGTGAAATAGCTATTTCACATTGATACTTCACTGAAACACAAGGCAAAAGGTGTGGCTAAGTTGTTGGTGGCTGTAACTGTGTTGAAGTATTCCAAGTGCTGAATTATGACAGCTGTTTCCCCCTCTTTTTATGATGAGAGGAAAACATTATAAGAACTGCATGGTCTTCAATTAAAAACATTTTTTCTTCTTTGAGATCAAACAAATTGAAATTTTTCCAATGGGATTGTGAGCAATGGATGAGAAAGTCATTTGTTTGGAAACAAAAATTCTCTGCATGAGAAAATAATGGTAAGCAAAAGAAGTTGCAAATTGGGTACCCAACTCATGCACTCAAACAAATATTTTGCATGATCGGTCCCCAAAATGAGATCTTGGGGATAGTTTGTCCCATTTACTTAGTTTAAATTGACATGACCACATGTAATTTGCTAGTCCACCTGACAAAATGGGACTGAATAACTGTATCTACCATTAATTGTGTAGGGCATTCTCCTACTTTTATGCCCATGTTTCATTTTCTAAAACACCCTTACACATTGAATATGAATGTACTGCAATATAAAGAAATATTAAGTGAAAATATAAAGTAATGAAGTTAAGTTTGCATTAAAAAAATGAAAAATGGAAAAGCTACAAGACCAGAGAATATCCCAATTGAAGTTTAGGAATGCTTAGATGATAATAAAATTATATGTTTAGCTATAATTTATTTAATAAAATTATAAAAACTAAGAAAATGACAAACAAATGGAGAAAAAACACTTTAATACCTATATACAAAAATAAAGGAGATATTCAAAATTCTAATAACTATCATGGAATTGAACTTATGGGTCATACAGTGAAACTATGAGAAAAGGTAGTTGAACAAAGATTTGAGATTAAAAATAGGTCTTAGAAAATCAATTTAGTTTTATTTTGAGTAATCTACTACATAAGCTATATATATTTTAAAAAGGTTAATGGAAAAGTTTAGAGAAAAGAATAGGATTTGCATATGGTTTTTATTGAGCTAGAGAAAGTGCCTGATAGGGTATCTAGGGATGTTCCATTGTGGCTTTTAGGAAAAAAAAAAAAGGCGTGTGTAGTAGGTTTATTGATATCATTAAGGATATGTACAATGGAGTAGTGTAGAAGCAGGTGGACAGGCTAAGGAAATATCCAAAATGAGGTTCCATGGTGCATGTTGTTTGTAAATGATATTGTCTTGATTGATAAAACTAGGGATGGAGTAGAATCGAAGTTAGAATTATGGAGAGAAGTTTTAGAGTCTAGAGGTTTCAAGATAAAAAGAAATAAGACAAAATATATGAAATGTAACTTTAGACATAGTAGGAAGAATATTGGAGAAAAGATTAAATTTGACGTCCAAGAAATCAATAGCGCTAATAGATTACAATATCTTGGATCTATTATGCAAGTTGAAAGAGAAACTGAAGAAGATGTAATATATAGAGTTTAAGTAGGATGGGTAAAATAAAGGAGTGTTTCAAGTGTGTTTTGTGATCATAAAATATTCTTAAAATTAAAGTTGTAGTTTTATAGGGTGGCTATAAAACCAATTATGTTATATGGATCAGAATATTGAGCAATCAAGAAGCAACATATTCAAAAAGTGAAAATTGCTGAGATGAGAATGTTAAGGCAGATGAGTGGTATAATGTTAAAAGATAAATTAAGGAATGAACATATTCACGATAAGTTAGGCGTGACTCCTGTAGAAGATAAAGTAAGGGAGGGGTGACTCAAATGGTTTGGGCATGTGTAATGTAAGCCAAATGGTGCACTAGTGAGCAAGAGTGAGCTAGTTATTGTGAGGGGCAACAGAAGGGGTAGGGTAAGACTTAAAATAACTTTGAATGAGATAGTAAATAAGGATTTAAAACTCTGAACTCGTCGGAGAAAATTGCTCATGATCGTGTAATTGGCAGAAAACTATTCATGTAGCCTAAACCCACCAAGTGGGACTTAAGGTTTGACTTTGGTTTGTTGTTGTATTAAATAACCTAGAACTAATTAGAACTAACATTTAAATGTGTTCCAACTAATAGATAACTACACATTAATATGTTATAGCTAACTTGTAACTAATACATAGCTACAATTCAATTCTTTCTTTGGTAACTATTTTTCAATATTGTAAAATATTTCTATAAGTTTTAAATTTCAATAAAAATTTACTAGATGATATTTCCAACAAACTTACAATAATTCATAACAGTGTGTCAATGTTAGATACTTAGTTACATAGATAAAATAAACATACAACAATTAATTAATTATGTAAAAAATAAATGAGAAGGCATTATGCATGCATCCTGTGTGTCTAACTGCCAGTACATATATAAAGAGGATGATCTCTACTTTGGTGTCTACTTTTCTTTTCCTAAAATAATTTTACATAAGTGTGTGTGTGTGTGTGGAAAAAGGTAGATAACATATTACTGGAATGAGCTATCAGAGGGTACAAACAAGGGAAACGAAAACTACAGCAGAAGAATAAAGAAAATGATGAAGCTAAACAGCAGCTGCTACAGAGCACCTTCATTTAACATCAAATTGAATTATCTGTGCAGCATAATCAATCTTTAGTTGGGATTTCTGAAAAATGCAAGAGTTCTTAGCAGCCCAAATGTGATATCTGATATATGGAAACAGACCCAACTAATTGACAAAATGATGACACAGCTGCTATCATTATGGGAACTTATCCAGGAGTTTCCCCTTGCCTGTCAGTAAGTCTAGTCTGAATTTCAGGGTAGTTGTAGAGCAGTAACAAATCTCCTTGGAGAAACTAAGAGGAGATTATCCCTTGTCTCCCTGCTATCAGTGCAGAAAATGCTGCTACTAGAATAAACTTTACCGAAGCATGGAATCTGTTGTAGTATTTAGTCTGTTAAGAATAGCAAGCATAGTTCTAAAATCAGCCGTTACAGTTACGCAACAGTACAGGTGCCTTCTGATACTGTTGTGATACAATATCTTGTAAGTGTCCTGTCTCTCTATTACTCGATACTGTTGTTACAGTATTGTAATGACCATTCTGGTCTGTTACTGGCCATTTCTGTCTAGCCTTAAGACTGGTTGTGAATTCTTTTAACAGTTTTTTAATCTAATTTTGTACTTTTTTAGAAACATTTCAAGCTTTCAAACTTGAAACAGAATTTATAAACTATATTCATAATATTTACTATCAAATAGTTGAGAATTTAACTCATATGAATTGAAGATAAGCAGTCTCTTAGTAGGAGAGCAAAAGTCATATTTTAGATGTTTTTTATTTTACTTGTTAGAAATTATATTTAATGCATACTTACTTCAATTTTCCAAAAAAAAAAAAAAGGATTAAAACTTAAATTTGAAGTCAGGTAGTCTTTAGTCTTTGCTCCATGCCAAATATTCTTTGATTATAATATTAGATGTTTATGATTTTATGTGATTATGCTATGATGTACAAAATACAAATATGTTTCATTGTTTGTGTTCTATTATTTTATGATTTCTTAGTTTAGATTAGATTTATGCTCAATAAAATGGTGGATAATAACAGCTAAACCCTCAACATGTTTAGAATATGCTATATGTAAATTGATTTAAAATTTTGGTAATAATCATTTAAGCCATTAGTATGCAAAATTTTGGAGTGAAAATATAAGTTTGAACAAGTCAATTCTCATAAACGAATTCATAGACAGAGCATCCATCATGTGTTATGTAATATCCTTAACATCTGCAATGGCTACTTTGTGACTGTTGCAGTTGCCCAGACTCCCACCATTTTTTCAAAAAACTATGATAGCAAGCCACAAAATAAAAGTATGTCTTGCATGTGATATTTAAACCAGAGAGAGGAGCTCCAAGTCACTCAGTATGCTTGGTTCTGACAAAGTTTCAGGCTGAGCTGACACTAAACGTGCCAGAAGAGGTGAGATTCCAAATTACTTTGCCTTCATTACCAAGATCAGTAGGGAAATGTAGTTTAAACTTGATATCCTTAACATTTCTGAGGACTCACTGTGTCCATTTCCAGTGATTACCATCTATGAGATCAGAGCTTGTGGTTGAATCTGGTAGACCAACTGCAGAAATTTACATAAAATAAAAAAAATAGGGCGACCCATAACTCATTAAACTGGCACATAAATATGTTACAACTGACTACTAACTAATTCATGAATACAATTATTTCTTTTTTTGGTGTCTATACTTTAGCATTCTAAGACATACTGATAAATTTTAAATTTTAATAAAAAATTTACTGAACTATATTTTATTTAACAATGCACAATAATTCATATGGTGATAGTGGGTCAATGTTGAGAGAGATAGAAAATGGATTTAACTAAGTTATGAAATAAAAAGTAATTATATGAAAAAGAAATAAAAACATATTACACATGCATCACTTGTGTTCAATTGCTATATTGTCTGATTGGGAAGCAGCAGCCTTGGGAAGCAGGGAGGCTGCAAAGGTAGGGGCACCTTTTTTTTTGCACTTTCTTTGGAGGCTCATATTACCATTTGATGGGGGTAATTTTCCCTGTAACTTTACCTAAAAATAGATAATCTTTCCCTAGATATTTACCTATGGTGTATGGGGGTTTGGGGCCAGTGGTACAAGTAGTTGCTGTTCAAGGAGGCAGTGTGACTTAGAGTGAAGATGCAGTAATGGTTGGCGCTAAGATGGTGTTCGTGTTTGTGTGCTAACATGAGAAGATGGTATCACCTGGTGTTCATGATTCTATGGATAGATCGAAAGTGGCGACTTTTCCACCGGGAGTGGTGGATGTGATATTTGTGTTGGCAGTAGTAATGATGGTGTAATGGTAAGGGTGTTACACCCTCTCCAATTTGTGGAGGTAAGGCTGTGTGGATCATGCTCTTCCCAGACCCTGTTATGATGTGGGAGCCTTGGGCGTTGGGTATTGTATTTTATTTTTTATCGATGGTGTTGATAGTTCTTTGACGGCAAAGCAGAATCTAACATTCTTTTTTTTTAATTTGATCAATTTCTATGTCCTATTCTATTTTCTACAAAGTATTCTGATAGCTTTTAATGGGCTTGCAGCTGAGGAGGTTGATCTCTCCCAGGATATGCGACACTGGGAAACTCTAACAGATTCTGAGAAACACTTCATAAGCCATGTGCTTGCATTCTTTGCTACATCTGATGGGATTGTCTTGGAGAATTTGGCAGCAAGATTTTTAAATGATGTCCAAATTCCAGAGGTAAATTCCTTGACCATGCTCCTTTTTCAGAAATCTTGTTTACGTTAGTATTTAGATATTTTTCAGGTTAATGATTTTGTCTCACATTTACTACAGTGTTTTATTTATTCTGCTCACAAGTTTTCTAGAATTTATGACACCTGATGTTGGGTCCTACTTTTTTTTGACTTTTTCATGTGTGCTTGTGGTGGCAATACCGTGAGTGATATCTTTCAAATGAGTTACTGTCATTGTTAATTGCTTCATTCTGCTGCAAATCTACAAATAAGTTGAGGTTTCTATTTGTCTAAGGCGCAACCATAGATTTTTCCAAATATGTTAGAGAATGCCTATTTTTGTGATACTGAATGTTGTCTTACTTTCTTTTGGCTGGACTTCACCACCGACTACATGTTGTATGCAACTGAAAAAATAGTAAAAGTGTTTTTTAGAATATCTGTGTTCTTGTGGGTGGGTGAGTTCAGGCGCCCCGCCCGGGGGGGGGGGGGTGGTGTTGTTGTATTCTTTTTTTAAAAAATTTGAAGTGGAGAAAAAATCACAGGATAATTTTGAGTTGGTAGAAGCCACATCATTCATTTTCAAGAGAGAATGGAGTTGGTGGCTTACTAGAAATAGGTGGTCAAAGTTCTGCTGATGTGGCATGTAAAGAAGTTCCCTATTGAAGCCTGAAGTCATGAGTTCTTGCCTTTTACGTGTTGAATGGCTAGTGTAAATTTCTATGACCTCCTCCCAAAGAGAGCTCTCCTTTTACATGCTAAATAATGTTGACATGTGAAGGAGAACATATCTGTAGTGAGGATGTCTATTTCTTCAATACCTGCTTCTACTTTTTTCTCATTGAAATTGACTATCTAACATCAAAATTCTCATTCCTTTTAGGCTCGAGCATTTTATGGATTTCAAATAGCAATGGAGAATATTCATTCTGGTAGAGCTTTGTAAGTGATGTTTCTAGCTTTTTACTCTCTCTTTCATATTCAGGCCACCTGATTCTGGATGTTTTCCACTACCTGTTCTCAGAGATGTACAGCTTACTACTGGAGACATATATCAAGGATTCGAAGGAGAAGCATCGATTGTTTAATGCCATTGAGAACATCCCTTGTGTTTCTAGGAAAGCAAAGTGGGCGTTGGATTGGATTCAAAGGTATCACTTCATTCTTATTTTATAGATATTTTCTCCTTCAAAAATCTATTCTGCTTGGTGAATTTGTTAATTATCAGTTATACTCTTGAATCTATTTGCAGCATTAATCAAGAATCCTGACCTTACTTGAGATGGTTATAGACAGTTTTTGGAATAGTTTGTCTCTGATTACTCTTTCTATGTAGCAACTGTTTCATGTGTCTCATTGTTCACTTTTATATTTCGTATGCTTCTCACTCTCCTTACTCAAAATATGTCCCTCTGCGTAGCAAATGGTGATTACAAAATATTTCCACCCCCTGAAGTAGTTCATTTGGATCATGCACAGGCAGTGTATTTAGAAGGTGTAAATGAGGCACCCTTCAGGGCAAAGGCTAATGAAAAATGCCTCAAAGTGCACTTGTAAATGTACAACTGCTCAAAAGTGTTTGCCTTTTGGTATTAGGCGTATGCTCACCATTTATGCATAATTTGGCTAGGCATACACCTTACTGGAAGAAAGGATATATATGTATTTTATCAGAAATGTAACGTAAACAAATGTTTGTATCGCTCGCAACCTCTTTAGATGTTCAACACTGCTTCAGATCATTGACCAAGTTCAGATATTCTCCAGATCTTTGTATTCTGTAAGCCTTTGTCTTCTCTGGCGACCTCAGGAATTCCTGCATTGAAGACCTGCTTCGGACCTTCCACACTCAACTGCTTCAAATCTTCGACAAATCTTCACTTGGAAGTCTCTCTCTTCGCGCTGAGAGAGAGAGAGAGCTGAGGCAGTCAACACTGTTTTTAAACATGTTGTCTTTTTGACCAGCGTTTCTAGAGAGAGAGTGAGAGTGAGCGAGCTGAGGCAGTCAACACTGTTTTTAAATATGTTGTCTTTTCAATCAGTGTTGCTCCTTTTAACCCAAAAGGTAATGGTTGGATGGCACATGGCAGTGGCTCAATATTGCATGGGCAGGTACCCAGCAGGCAGCTTGAGTTCTGAGTTTAGACTCTCTAAGCTGTTTCTTTAGGGGTAAAGTTTGTATAACATGTTTTATTTTAATTATGTGATAAAATTCATGTTATTTTTAGTAGGTATAATTTATATTCTTAAAATAAAAATTGAATCATCAAAAGGCTTATGCCTCAAAGCTTTAGAGACTTAAGCCTTATCTTCTCAGGGCGCCTTGCCTTATGCCTTCACCTTTTAAAACACACTGAAAGCTTGCACTCAGCTCACGAAGACAGAAAATTTGCATAGCATTATTCTGATTATTTGTTTGAAGCATGACCATATTGTGGTTTCTATGCAATTCACATGTGAAATTCCATATGATGGTTGATATGCTTCCAGAATGATGTTGATTAATGAAATTAATTCTAATATCCACATATTGTGTGTACATAAGTATTGAGCTCGCAACACATCAAGAGATTCTCACACGAGAACAAAATATTGAATGAGTATTGTGCATGTATATGAGTATTGTGTGCTTGTACCTTGCTGGAAAACGGTAGAGTTATCTTTTGGAGTAAAAAATACTCAAAACAAAAAAAACACATGCTATATAATATGAGCAACATACTCGCCTGCAGGCATCAGTATGTAACAGTTCTCAAATAACAGACACTGTTCTTCGTTATAAAAGTTATCAAGTATTCTCAAGTTTTAATTTTTACTCTTTAAATAATTTAGGAATGGGATGAAAAAAAAGGTATGTTTGGTGGATGTTTAACAGGGATAATTTGTTAAAAAATTGGAATATAGCAGGTGCTATAGAATTAATTCTTTGTTATTGATGAGAGTGTTCCTTTTTTGGTTTGATTGTGCATGTGCGATGATCCTGGGGAGGGAGCTTGTGTGTGGAGTAGAGCATTATCAAAATTTATTTTGGACTGGAGTTTGGTATTCAATTGTCACTTTCTATTGTTCCATGATCTCCTTATTCCCTCCCCCCTTCTTTATTCTAAGCACTGCAAATTGTACTTTGATAAACTGTGTGAGTAGAAGCATGGGAGCAATTGCTATAAACTGTGTGAGTAGAAGCATGGGAGCGATTACTATTAACTGTGTGAGTAGAAGCATGGGA
Organism: Malania oleifera; assembly: GCF_029873635.1. Taxonomy (NCBI): domain Eukaryota; kingdom Viridiplantae; phylum Streptophyta; class Magnoliopsida; order Santalales; family Ximeniaceae; genus Malania; species Malania oleifera. Next base: position 16,449,201 of record NC_080419.1, read on the forward strand.
GCGATTACTATTAACTGTGTGAGTAGAAGCATAGGAACAATTTGTTTGAACTGTTTCTCATTCTGCCAATTCCCATCTGCAGTTCCACTTCTTTCGTGGAGAGACTTGTTGCCTTTGCATGCGTTGAAGGAATATTTTTCTCAGGAAGGTAGTGTTCTTTAAAAAAGCAATGAGTTATAATTTTCTTTCCCTCGGATTGGATGGATTTATATAAATGCAAAAGCTAAATGGTTTATTGCATTTTTATTTTTGGGTTCTCAGCTTCTGCGCCATTTTTTGGCTAAAAAAGAGGGGGCTAATGCCAGGCTTGACATTCTCAAATGAGCTTATTTCGAGAGACGAGGGGCTCCATTGTGACTATGCTTGCCTTCTATACAGGTAACTTGTCATTTTATGAATTTATGGCTTTAATATTTGATGCTTGGACAGAAATAAAAATCTTTACTCTGGACGCTGCTGCATTTGCTGTTTGCATGGAATATTGGAATGAATATAATTTGAAGCTTTCCTTTTGTGAACATAATATATAGAATTATGGAAATGGTATAATTATTGATGTTGTTAACAGCTTGTTGCGGAAGCAACTACACTGGCAGAAAGTTCATGACATTGTTCATGAAGCTGTTGAGATAGAGACCCAGTTTGTTTGTGAAGCCCTTCCTTGCGCTTTGATTGGCATGAACTCAAAACTCATGAGCGAGTACATAAAATTTGTTGCTGACCGCCTATTGGTATGTTCCATTTTTTGGTCTTAGGTGTTAATTTATTTTATAATTTTTTAAATGATTATCACTGTGAGAGGTTTGCCCGGATGGGGAGGAATGTAATGCTATTGGTGGTTTTTTGAGCTTTTTATGTACTCATATTTTCAGGTTGCATTGGGATGCCAAAGGAAGTACAATGTTGAAAACCCTTTTGATTGGATGGAGTTTATTTCCTTGCAGTGAGTATTGATGAGTAGTCTGCCTTGGACTATCTCGATTAAAATTTTCAATTTTAACAATATAGTATTATTGATTTATTAAACATTTAACAGTGTTACAGCTTGCATCTAGTTCGATATTCTGATTATTAGGTTAGTCATGTGAACATGATGCATTGCACATGGACAACCTGGTGTACCCCACTAGAGGATGCCTCTAATGAAAAATGGATTATTTTAAAAAACAGAGATGAGTTTTGTCTCTTTTGAATTGTCAGTTGGTGAGGGGATATGTGCTCTGCCTCTCTGGGATTCAATCCCTTGTGAGCATATAAAATAACAAACGCTTTTTATAACATCTACAGAGTTTGGATTCCATGATCTTTATTTTCTTTCTTTGATTGAGCAGAGGAAAGGCAAATTTCTTTGAAAGAAGAGTGGGCGATTATCAGAAGGCATCTGTCATGTCGGGTCTACAGGGCAGCGGAAAGGAGTACATCTTCAAGCTGGACGAGGACTTCTAGCATCAAAGTGTTTCAACTCCCCCAAGTATTTTGAAGATGCTGAGATGCCAAAACTGCAAATCAAATTTTGTTACACTATTCTGCAAGCAATTTTAAGTTGTCATTATGGTCACAAGTGGTCATGTCAAGCAACTTCAGCTCTCCTTTTGATGTGAAATTTTTTGTTAGAATACTTTTGTCTCTAAGGTGTCAACTTTTAGGCCTTGTCCGGATTGTGAAGGCATTTTATTTTAATTATAAAGCAGTTTACCTTGAGGTGGAATCATTCTGTTTCCACCCTGTTTACCTCTTTTAGTTTATTCCATCATCATTATTAAATGTAAACAGGATCTGGTGTGGTGCAGCCTTTACGCGGTCCTGTGAAAATTAAAATTTCACTATTGCTCCTGAATTTCGGGGATATTGCTCCCAAATTTTGGATAATCCAAGCGTAATGTCAAGTTGTTGCACGTGGGCTTCCAGCTCGCGTGATCCTCCATTCTACAAACAGCTTCTCATCTTGAAGATGGGTCTTGGAAGTTTGACGATGAAACCAAGTAATGTTCTTGAGGTTCTTGAGAGGGTAGAAGTTAAGGAGTGGTGGAAGCAAAATCCAGTCATTATCAAAATGATTAACAATCTGTTTGGCTTGAGGAAACACTTGGCAGTTGGAAGTGTTAACCACAGGATGTATAGTTTTCTCATAAATCCGTAAAGTTTTCTCATAAATCCAAGAATTTCACTTCTAATCGTGAACCCGAATGCTCCTGATTTATTCCTATTAATCGTTATTCCGATCTTGAAAGTCAAACATAATGAGACCGAAATCCTATGGTTATCCCTTTTGAGTCCACAATGATATCTGTTGAATCATGCCAAGAGAAGGAACATACTCCTTTAGGGTTGGAGTCAAGGACACAGTCCCCTTTCTTTTTATTTTACTATAGGGGGGTGAAAGTAAGACAACCCCACTTGTTCATGCTAGGCAGGGTTTTCTTGAACAGAGGGTGTAGCCAGTCAATTTGTTAGGCGCAACTTTGGGACAATAGGATGGTGTGGTCTTATATGATGTCTCTCTCAGTTTGGTAACGTGTATATATATAGTGGTTTTGACTTTGTAACATTAACATCCCAACAGCAATGGAAGACTCCTTCTTACCTACCCTCAACCCCCTATCACTCTCCCCTGTATTAAACTACAAATCAGATAATGGTTTATTAGCCTGCAAACATGCATTGGAATCCAAGAAACTATGAGAGGATTTCACCCTTTTTTTTTTCTCTCCTCAAGATTAGATATAGAAAGGATTAGTACATTTTCTTGTGATTTCAAAGTCTTAATCATGTTTGCTTGTTGTGGCAGTCATGACTGGGATTTGGAAATAGGGAAGGTAAGGCATCCCCTCTTGAGAGCTTCCCTCACCCCCACCATCACCCTCACTCTCACCCACACTGCACGTGCAACTCTTTTTGAGTGAGGTGCAAAGGACCCTTTTTCAAAGTTTGGTAGGCTAGAAAGAAAGGAGTTGGATATAAATAGAATGAAATATTATATGGTGAGTTTGTAAAATTGCAAAACCCATTTCCATGTTATTCCATTTCACTCTTGCATACCAGAAAAATCATTTTAATTGTGAAAAATAGTTTTTATTTTAAAATTTTTTAGTTTCTAATAATTACGAAAATGTCATGTTTTTTTTCCTTTTTTAGTTTTCCAAGATTATATAGAAAATCTAGAAAATAATAAAAATATTTTTTCTAATTTTCCTTTACAAATTTGAGATACTATGAAATAATATGTTTGTAATTATTTGAAAAGTAAAAATATTTTCCAACTCTAAACAATGCCTAAGGATCTTCCATGAGAAATTATAGTGGCACTAGTCTCTCTGTCTTGTAGTTGGGCTCATTCAAAACTTAAAAAAATTTAAGAAAACGAAAGATAAGTATAGAAGATTCTATCTTTTCGTGTTTCATTATCAAAGAAAGTGAAAAAGAAAAAATTAATTTTTTTATATGTCAATAACTTTTAATTTTTCTTAACTTTCAATCTTATAATTGCATTCGATATAGAGAGAGAATCAAATAAGTGTTATTTGATTTTCTTCTTTTTCTTTTTCCTGTCACTTTTTTTTTTTTTTACCTTTGAAACAAAAATGCTTCATCCAAATGGAACCTTTGTTCTCGTCATATGATAGTAAACATCACTCTTTACTTTAATTCATGATAATAAATAATAAAGTGTATTACGAATGGCAATCGGACACCAAATCCCCAACTACACGAAAGCATAAATTTGTTTTCTAATTTCTCATTATATATACTTTTAATCTTTCAAAACCCCCTTTAAACTTTATTAACTAATTAAAATATTCATATTGCTACTTTTCTTTTTGTTGGTTTATTATAAATTATTTGTCCCATTATCTTAATTACAAAACTATCCATGGATACTATTATATTAATCAACTAAGCCTAGCAAAAAAACAAAATAAAAATAACTGAAGTCATAGTGAATATGATAAGAGCACATGGCATGCAGATATTGATGAATGATGAAACACCCATCAACCAATTGAGGCAAAGAGATATATAGGTGCAAATGTGAAAGTAAAGTTACAAGCTAGGCAACCCAAACTAATCTTACTGACTCATAAAGCAACATATTCACATCAAGCATGCTTTACAGCTTTCTAGATTTCAAAGTTGAAATTCATTGTGAGGGGAGGATACCCTATTCTTCTTTCTCACTCATAAATATCTTCATCAAAAGGGGTTACCTTCCTTTCACTGATGAACACATCTCTCTCTCTCTCTCTCTCTCTCTCTCTCTCTCTCTCTCTCTCTCTCACACACACACACACACAGAGTTAATTTTTTCTTTCTTAATTGAAAAACACTAACTTGTGATTAAGACAATAATGATTGTTAACACTATTTTTTTGTCACTAGACCAAGTCGTCTAACTAATCATGTATGCCAATGAATGTTATCTATTGAACAAAAAATTAGGTAATATATATAACATCATTGCACATTACCATGTAAACATTGTGTGATCCATACAACAATTGTTAGGTAGCAATAGCAAACGAGTCCATTAAGTCGCATATTTCTATTGTGTCAAAATCATAGGATCGGCGAACTACTTAGAACACATGCAAATTTATTAAGTAACATCATATTATAATTATTATTAGGCTTGCTTACTTTTGGAAAGCAAGTTTTACTTTTTATTTTTAATATTTCAAAAAATATAAAAAAAATACTACATTATTTTTATTTATTTATTTATTTTATTTTTATTTTTATTTTTTTGGTAAAAGAGGGCGGCACTTCCTAACTTTATTAGAAAACCCCTCACTTATGGCTGAAGAATACCGTGGTTCCAAGTTTGAGACTTTGGGACAACAAAAGCAAACTCGAAGACCCTAAAACTAACTTAACCAACATAAATCAAACCAAAAAACCAAAGACTAGCAAGCAAACAAAAAAAACTAAGAACTAAACCACTAAAAGTGGAAAACAAACAAAACTCCAGAAGATAACACAAAACATCATGAGCGCAAAGAAGGAGAACCCAACAAATCCAATCGAATCATTCCCCTAACTTGCTAAGGAAGATCATCCTGGCAACTATATGATCGAGAAATACCAGATTCACTTTGTTTGGCAAAGAAATCTGCACTTTTATTCACCTCCTTGTAAACATGTCCCACTTTGAACTGTATGCCTCTCAATGCTAGCATAAGCTCTTCCCACAATTCCCATAAGTTCCAAACCGAGCACTTCCCAGAATTTATCCACTGAACCAACAAAGCAGAGTCACAAACAATCTCCACTTGATCAAATTTGAGATCTTTGCACAGATTAATCCCTAAAATAATCGCCTTTAATTCAGCCATGTTATTTGTTCCATAACCCAATAATGAGGAAAAAGTTGCATGCTTTAAATAAACATTTTTCATCTCTTATCACGCCTCCACCACCACAATTACCTGGGTTACCTTTACAACTCCCATCCACGTTCAACTTAACCCAACCTATCCCAGGTTTACACCATCTGACTACATGAGGAAGACGAGCCCCTACATTTTTTACTTGAATATCTAAAGCACGAAGGACTGCAATATCCGTACAAGAAGCATGTGCACATTTATTTAACTTGTCTGAAATGGATCTCAGCCAATATTTAATATCAAGCCACACAGTTCTCACTGAATCATGAATTTATTCCATCCTGGCTCTACATCGACGAGTCCAGAGTCTCCAAATGATGAGACTAGGTATAAGACCTACCAAAATGCCTAACTGTGAGGCCCATCTTGCACAACTAAACCACAACATTAGACTTCTGCCTTTCCAAGTACTCCGTTGCCATACAACTAACACCAACGCCACTGCTTGCCTTTTTTACATACCTCTCTAAGCAAAACGATCAGTGCAAAACACACCTGCGTATCGAGATTCAATTTTGGAATTGAACAACAATACATCGACCCGAGGCCATCTGAACACCTACTTCTTTAATACGAGTATCAATTAGAAGACAAGCGAACCAAGTCTTCCACATACAAATTGACACCCTTTTTGGCAACATAGGATGCCAGATCCATTTTGCAACTGAGAATTCCTCTTTATGCTCCCTTATCATTTCCCAAGCACTTGCCGTGGTGAATTTCCCATCTGTTGAAGGTTCCCAAATTACTGTATCTAGACCCTCCTTGCAAGAAATAGCAGAGTTCATTACTTCCTTAGTTTGATCTTCACCCAACAAATCCACAAATAAATCAACATTCCACCCATCTCTATCCCAACAAACTCGAGTTCGTAGCTTATGGCTACTGATTTCCTGAACCTTAGCACAAAGGAGACCGGAGGCTAACCAACAATCAAACTAGAAAGAAGCCGACCCTTCTTTAATTTGAACACGAACATGCTCTAAAGCTTCAGGAATCACACAAACAATCGATCTCCAAAATCTGGTTCCTTTATATAGTTTCATTTCTCTCAAGCAGTGTTTCTTATACAAATACTTGGCTTTAAAAAATTGAGTCCACAGATGATCCATAGTTAACAATCTCCACACAAACTTCATATGCAATGATTTTTTTACCTCCTCCAAATCCCTAACACCCAAACCACCCTCACAAACAGGCTTACATATATTAGACCAAGAACACCAATTCCTTTTCCTTTTGTCATTTACTCCACTCCAAAAAAAATTCGATAACATAGAATTTATCTTTTTGAAGACAGTATTAGGAATGTCCAATACCACCAATTGATGAACCACCATTGATGATAATACATACTTAATTAAAATTAGGTGGCCCCCTTGAGATAAAAGCATAAATTTCTAACCCACTATCTTTTTCCTTAATTTATCAACTAGGGGTTCTAAAATATGGGCCGTAAGACGTCCCGATACCAAAGGAACACCCAAGTATGTAGCAGAGAAACCTCCTTCCACAAAGTCAATCGTCCTTAACAGAGATCTCTTCCGAGCAAAAGCGATTCTCTTTGACAAAAAAATACTTGACTTTTCTTTATTTATCAATTGTCCAGACCAATCCTCATACTTCTTCAGAGTCTTGATAAGCATTCGAATGGAAATTCTCTTGCCATTGGCAAAAATAAGAATGTCATCCACATAGAGAAGGTGAGATACCAAAGGCGCCTCACTGGGATGATAGTAAGCCCCTATCTTATTCTCCATAAAATTTTTCTTTAGCAGCCGAGAGAGAACTTCCTGTAAAATAATAAATAGATAAGGAGATAGAGGATCTTCTTGGCGAAGCCCTCGAGAAGGTTTAAAGAAACTTTTATAAGTGTCATTCATCATAACGGAGAACTAAGGAGAGGAAACACATTCCGCCACTAAACCACAGAATCTTTAAGAGAAACCAAAGCTTTCCAGAACCAAGTTTAAAAAATCCCAATCGACCCTATCATATGCCTTAGCTATGTCTAGGGGTGTACAAAATTTACCGAAAAATCGAGAACCGGACCGAAACTGAACCGTTTGAAGCTTCAGTTTAGTTTTTTGGTTTCGGTAATTGGTTTCGATTTTGAATTTATAAAAAACAGATTTTCAATTTCGGTATCGGTTTCACTCAAAAACTGAACCGTAAAAACCGAAAACCAATTATAATTTTAAAATAATTATACCCTGTGGGAACTTTGATTACAAGTACATGTGGGAAAAATAATTATACCCTGTGGAATATATTATTTTTTTTAATTTGAATTATTGGTTTATACTTTCTCAGGGAGTGGGGAAGGATTTTATAAAGGAGGAATGAGCTACAGTGCTACTACCACAGCATGCATCATCTTCTCCATCTCCTGGTAACCTGCACAGTGCCGAGTGTCGACTGCCATGCCTTTCGACACTCACACCCACACTAGCAATGCTCGTGCCCATCACCCACGCCAGTCACCCATGTCCACATCTCCACGCCAACGCACTCACACACAACAACACCCACGCTCATGCTCACACACAGCAACGCCCATGCCAACGCCCACGCTCACACCCACGCCAGTCGCTCACGGTCACGCCCACATTATCTTTGGTGCTCTGGCCATCCCATATCGGTTGGAAATGGGAAGAAAAAAGTTTCCTCACCCTATTTATTGAAGTTGGATCTGCTTAACCTCTTCTGTGCTGGGCTTTGCAGTCAAAGCCTTGGCCCAGTTGGAATAATATAGGAGGTTGTGGGCTGTGGCCTGACTTGGCTTTATGTAATAATTTTTTTATTTTGTTAGTTTAAAATTTGGTAAAACCAAATTAACCGAACCGAACTGTAAAGTAAACGGTTTGGTTTGGTTTTAAATCGACGGTATACTGTTCGGTTGCGGTTCAGTAGTTTAAAAAACCGAGAGGTGAGGTTCGGTTCGGTTGACGGTTTTGGCAATAACCAAACCAAGCCGAACCGTGTACACCCCTAGCCATGTCCACTTTGATCATTACATTTCCACCATTAAACTTCTGCAGAGAATGAACCATTTCTTGTGCCAAAGAAATATTTTCAAATATATTTCTACTAGAAATGAAAGCTCCCTGTTCCGGAGAAATCAATGCAGACAATAAATGTCACGACCTGCTTAATTTTCACATTTTTTTTTAAATAAAATAAAATCAATATCATAATTCCCAGCTCAGCAGATCATACTACACCTGGACCTGTGGGCACCAGGGATAAATCAGAATACAACACGGAAGTCTAGACAGCAGGAAACATATAATCATGGTATTATAAACACAAAACATCCCTCTCATTACACAAATACCAGAGTCACTACTTTCACTGTAATCCAGTATATACATCCCAAAAATAAAATCTAGGGACATGTTCCACAAAAACCTAACTGTCCCTACAAAACATACCCTTCAAAAAGGGCGGGTAACTGCTCTAAATCAGCGGGGCTTTTCCTGCTCTCCTATCTGGGGCTTCTGAAAAGTTTATAAAAAATTTAGGGGTGAGACACCTCTCAGTAAGGGAAATAAACTAGTGTGTGACAACATGAGTATTCCGTGTTATACATATACCATATAGAACATATCCAGTAACTGTTTTGTCAAATTTAGAAAAACATATACATATCAAATCATGGCAGAACATATAGCATTTTCATAAGCATATTTCATCTTATATAATAATAATAATAATAATAATAATAATAATAATAATAATAATAATAATAATAATAATAATAATAATAATAACATGAAAACATTCCTGGTAGGTTAGCTGATTGTTGTCATGTATTACCCCCACATGACTGGGTTGTGTGGCCCGAAGGCGGGACCTAACAATGGTTGGCCGACCACTGCCAAGTCAAACATACAGTCTGTAAGTTCGATAAGTCTGCCTGGCCTGGTCTGTACACCAGGGGCGATCAAACACACATCTTAATAACCACATTGACCATCCAATCTCACATCACTCCGTACAATGACGTTAACACAAATATCATGATCACGAGGACCATGGACACATAGCAACGGTACCGTACAAGTGCTAGCTTAGACCAAGCCAACCAGATTCTGATATCATATAACATATATTAAAACTGTGATACATAGATATCTCATATCATTTATTTTCACATCAATCATATCATTTTGCATCTATACGTGTATCATGAAAATCATCAGCCTGTACGTCAGAATTACACATTTTATCATAGCTCGGCCTGTACGCCGGCAAATCATAACACAGCCCATACGCTGGAAAATTACATCCATAGCACGGCCTGTATGTCGGAAAACATCGCACGGCCCGTACACTGGCAAATCACATTATAGCACGGCCCGTACGCCGGCAAACATATCATAAAAATCTCGGCCCGTACGCTGGTTTGCCCAATATAAAAATCCGTATCATAATCACAATTCTAGAAAACAGTATCTCATAACATTTTATACTCATGCCACATTGAACAGATTTTCCATATTCAATATATATCATCATTTTAACAATAATTTCCCAAATAAAAATCATATATACATATACACATATTTACTTTTTCTGAAACCAGATGTTATAGCAGTATATATAATTTCAACCAATACTAGCTTAGTTTATCCCCTTACCTGGTTACTGAGAAAGCCCTCAAAACAATCTAGTCTAACTCCCGTAGGATTTCCTGACCAATACCCTGAAAACGAAAACTCTCAGTATTTAAGTTCAGTATTTCTAAGCGTATAACAATTCCTTCAACTGTCAAAAGTCCAAATATTGAGTAGAAAACCTTACCCTAGATTTGGGATGGTTTCCAACTTGCTTCCACCAACAATCTGCTCCGGAAGATTTGGAGAGAACTTCCCCAGGAACGTCGTGGTGACTTCTGATTGTTGATCCGACGTAAATCTGGCTCGAAATCGATGAAAGAAAAAGAGAGAACCGAAGGGGAGAGAAAGAGAAGAGAGATGGCTTCTTTTTTAAGTTAAAAATTGAATTTTTACATATATATAGAACCGGATTCGTCGACGAGCCACGTCCTTCGTCGACGAATCCTTCATTAATTTCGTCGATGAAATTCATTCCTCGTCGACAAAATTTAGGCGGCTTAGAAATCTCTCTCGGTATTTCTTCGTCAACGAATCCCCTGTATTCGTCGACGAAGTCGACTGCTTCTTTCTGTTTCCTATTTCCATTTCTCCTTCTCTTTATTATAATTTAAATACCATTATTCTCTGAGTCGTTACAGTAAACCTATCATCCTTGCAACAATAATTTTTGAAAAAAATTTGTAGATAACACTACAAAGACTAATAGGCCTAAACTTGTCAAAACTCTGAGGATTCTGAACTTTTGGGATTAGAACAATGTAAGATGCAGAATAAAATCTAGGAAGAGGAGACCCAGCAAAAAAATATCTAGTTGCATCGATCACGTCTTCTTTTATAATCCCCCAGCAATCCTAGAAAAAAGCTGAACCAAAACCATGCGGACCTAGGCTACTCTTTCTCGGGATAGAAAGAATAGCATCCCTTACCTCCACCTCAGACGGTTCACGACAAAGATCAATATTCTCCTTTTCAGAAACCATAGGAGATATTATATCAACAAGGTTAGCTATTCGATTGGGTCCTACACCTGCTAAGAAAGTTCGAAAATACCTTACTGCACCCTCATGAATAGCCTCCATAGAATCCAACACTTCTCCATTTGGAAGTTTCAATGAATGAATCATAGTCTTCTTCCTCCTCTGGTTCACAAATGCTGAAAGAACTTTGTATTGTTATCTCCCGCCTCCAACCATTTCTTTTTGTCTAACTGAGAAATATGAATCTCCTCCCTTTTTTCCCATGCATCCAACTCGAGTTTAGTAAGGAAAAAATCTTCCTCCATTTCTGGCGAATACCCTTCCTGAAGCTGAGCCTCTAGAGCCTCCATACTTTCCTCCAATTTTTTAATGTTCTGCTGTACATGTCCAAAAACCTGTTTGTTCCAGTTTTGAATTGCAACTTTTGTATGTTTCAATTTACCAGCATGTCTAACTAAACTCGAACCTTGAGACTCCTCCCTCCAGGCTTCCTCCTGCAAGACTTAAAAGGCTGGTGCGTGCTCCACATATTCTGATACCTGAAGGGAGAATGACCATACCGATGCAGATTTCCATGAAATCAAATAATCAATGGGTTATGATTTGAAGTCCTCCTCTTTCCATACTCAAAATAAATATTTGGAAAAACTTGGAGAAGATTCGAATTATAGAGCACCCTATCCAGTTTTTCCCAACTCCGAGAATTACCACTGTGACCATTACAGCAAGACATGTTGTTGCCAGTACCAACCAAATCCATAAGACCACAGTTGTCCAATGTTAAATTCCTCCATAGCCGATAACGGCCTCATATGACCACCAATACGTTCCGAATCTGAACGGATGATATTAAAATCTCTCGCCACTAACCAAGGGAAATCATCCCTCTTTACAAACTCCAAATCATTCCAAAGTTCCCGGTGATCTGTTTGACAACATTTAGCATAAACAAAAGAAGCCAAGAAAATCTGGTCTACAAAACTAAAAATACCCGATATAACTTGATCAGACATATGTTGTAACTCAAAGTGCACTTCCTCTTCCCAAAATATCCAAATTTTACCCCCCACTGAAGCATTCGCACAAAAATTCGGAAAATTTAGAAAGTCATCCCATTGCGACATCAGACTTTCATCAGAAAATGGCTCTGAAAGAACCAAAATAAAAGACGAAAAATTCCTCATTAACTTACGTAAACGATTTTTCGATGTGCCTAAATCCCGCACGTTCCACACTAGAATTGTATTAATCATAAATCAAGTTTCTTTGGACGGGTAATAACACATTGAGACTTCTTCTCACTTTGCCCATTAATATCCTTCAACTTAACAATCGGAACATGTAAATCATCATTCGAACAAAAGCCTTTTTCCAATGGGAGTTTCTTTAAAGTATTTGTCTCCACCTCCCTATCCAATTCACAATTATGTGGGACACACCTGGCCATGAAGGTACACTCTTGTTCCAAAATTTATGTAACCATATTACTATACGTCATCAACTGATCATGCACTACTATACCATCTTCCACTATCAGAATATCAGTGTCAGGAGCACCTAAGACTGGTTCAACACTCACCTCCCTCTGCATAATCTCATACTGATTTGTATTTCGCTGCAAAGTCTCCACTTCAGGCCTTGGATCTTCAGGAACAAACTCCCCTTCTTCCATCTCACGTTGCGGAGCTGTCTTAACCACTGGCAAAATTTGTGATGTCGTTGCACCCTCTTGAGCCAAAGCCCCCTCTACAGGGTTCTTCAACAATGCATAGATCTATCAATTCTCTCTAAACTTCCTTCCCTTTATCCAATTTCTTCACACGCCAAACTTCTTGTCGATTTTCTTATCTACCATATTCCGTATCCTTATTTCTATCCCCAATTTTCTATTTCCTTTCACTCCTTCGGCATACCACCTTTGAATACCCCTGTCTATGACATTTCTCACAATAAAATCCTTACTTTTCGTACCTCACTTCCTACCAAAATTTTTGATTTGTAGAAACAACAATCGGGAAAGCATCCACTTGATCTGCCAATAAATCCACTTCCACGCACATTCTAGGACCCGTAGCCCTAGTTCGATTAAGCGTAGCATTGTCAATTCCTAGGTATTGACCAAACCTCGTGGCTAGAATTTGTAAGCAATCAGGCTTGTACATGTGCATCGGAAGACCAGGGAGAAATAACTATTGAGGGGCCAAGGATGGTTCCTACTTCAGGTTGAAATCCTTTGTCCATCGAAAAAGACGAAACGGAAATTCAACCAAAATCCTTCCTTCACGAGACCATCCATAAAGAAAATCTCGTTCATTCTTCATCTAAACCAGTACGTGAAAATCATTCATGAAACTAACAGAAGGGATCTCCTAAAGGCCCCACGACTTTATGATATTCAAACGGATAACGTCAATGGATGGTTTAGATCGCAAAAATTTCAAAACCAACGCAAACCGAAAATCTTCCACCACTTTGTTCATCTCAGTCTCCGAGAATATAAAACCAATATCTCCATCAACATCAACTGGATATCTCATGACTAGTTTGAAAGAGGAAGACACTACATTATTTTTTAGTTACTAGTATTTTATATGAAAAAAACTTAGAAGTCATCTTATTATTATTTTTTTTTTTCAGTTTTGCAACATTTATAAAGGAATGACAAACCTAAAGATTTTTCGAGGTTTTTCTTTTTTCAAGCTATTCAAATAAATGTTTGATGACTGAAATTTTTTATAAGTTTTTGAAGAAATTAAAACTGACAACTGTTTTTCAAGATTCTTCCAATTATTTGATTAACTGTTTAAAATGTAACACAATTAGACAAACTAAATAATATTTGTAAATGTATTCATAGAAACTTCATTAACGCACTATTGGTGAATTATCTCATATTGGCACAAAGATATGGTACAATTGTTTGTACTAGATAATTTTTTTCTACCTACCACAAAGGTTATAATGCTTGGACTGAAGTATGGGAATAAAGGCACTACACAGTTAGACCTGTCCCCAATTGAAAAGTTCATATATACATATATATATATATATATATATATATATATATATATATATATATATATAAATGCGTTTCCTTTCCTATACCTAAAGCAATAATAATTTCACCACACTTGCACTTGGGCCAACCATGATGGTGATATCACCCTCTTGTCATCATCCCTACCAACCCGAACCACTATCTTTGTTTTTCAATCCTTTATCCATCCATGAAGTCCAAATTGCAATACAACCCTTTATCAATTGGTGCACAAACTCTTGGACCCTGGTGATCTGTCATTCATCTGTGGGGTGGGCCCACATTCGAAGAGATTATGTCCGATGATTAAGTGAGCATGTCTGCTAATAATCTTGTCTACTGATAATCTTGTAGTATCTGCACGTTGACACGTAAATCTTGGATCTCACATTTTGACTAGTTATGAAAACAAAACAAAAAATTTCAAGTCCAAAATCAAAGATGCACGTCCCAAAATTCACGTGTTAGCATTTAAATGGAGTAAGACCACCATTAAGGATGCGGAGTTGATAAAAACTCTTTCATTCTCTTATGTTCAATCAAAACAAAATAAAATAAAACAATGATAAGCAATTTCATGAAAAGGTTACAATTCTAAAGATGCGGTACTCATTAGCGAGCCTGCGGTATATGAAGACTATCCAAAATTATTTTCTCCATCCATCTTGATGCTCGTTGTCCAAATGCAAAAAGTGTGACAAAAAAACCTCACTATGCATACCTTGTTGATAACTAAAAAGAATGGTACTTACTAATAGTATACTATATGTTTACAGATAAATAATGAATGGATCTCATTTTTTGAAAAAAAAATAAAAATTGAGAAAGGAGCCCAAGAGGCAAGACTTAGGTTTCATACACCCCATGGCATGAAGAAAATCACAGGGTTAAATGACAAATGTGCCCTTGTGGCTAAGGTGGAAAAAGTCAGGGAGTTTGGACCTATCCATCACATTGTGGATTCGATGGTGGGCCATGGGGTTTGGTTCGTTCCTCCACCACTACATAACAAACACAGCCTGCCAGGGTGGTCCTAGCCGCCAAGTCAAATGATGGGTATACCCTTACAAACCTCCCTTCCCTTCCCTTCTTTCCAATTGTAAATGATTATTGGCTTAGGGGCTTCATGTTAAAAACACAAAGAATCAAATGCTATGCATATGGGTTTTATGGAAAATTGAGTCTCCACAATACAATGGAACTGCCCACATTTATAAATAATTCAAATATCCTACTTTAGTAATAAGTTTTTTTTTTTTTTTCAATTTGTATTTGTATAATATACATATTTTTATTCTATGTTTAGGTTAAATATTGGATTCGAATTTACATAAATTTGAATTAAATTATATATAAAATTATGTTAAATTTTGTCAAGATGCATATAATTTTAAATTTAAAGTCTTGTCTTGAAAAAAATAAAATAAATGCGAAAAGAAATTATACAAGAATAAAAAGAATATATATATATATATATATGTATGTATATATATATATGTATGTATGTATGTACATGCACAAGCCTTTAGATAAAAAATTAAAAAAAAAATTCTTTGAACAACTGTATCCCTACCAACCTAAAATAAGTTAATAATCCGTAGATGATCCTAGAGTGGTGCATGTATAAATCTAAACTAAGACTCCTTTTAATAATTTGTTATTTAATCTAAAGTCTGAATAATTTACAATAATTCATATTATTAATAAAAAAGGTTGACCCAAAATAAATAGGTTGAAGATCGACGCAACCTTTGCACATAGCAAATGTGTAAAATGCTCAATTAGAGTGGGACAATGTATTGGTAGTATAATTTCACTATTCATATTATGTGCCATATGATGGCTGTGCCTTAAGGTCAAAAGAATCACCTTTGCCTTGATTTGTTAAATATGTGACTAAATATTCATATATGATAAGAAGAGTATACTAACATTACGTTCGAGAGTATGAATTTCGAAGGTTAAATTTGGATTTAGGTGAGTTTAAATGAATTTTAATACAATTTTGTATTACATATTATCCAAATCTAATACAACTCTAAATCCAAGTCCTCTCCAAACATTGAATAAGTCTTATCCACTTGTACTCACTCATTAGTAAGAGGAAACACTTATGGATTCAATCAATGTTCAAGTATTAATATTATAATTACAACCCCTTGGCTAACTGAGACGGTCGCAAATAGAAATATGACTCCAACACTAAGTGTATAGTACTCACATTTAAGAAGCATATACTCTTATTTGCATAATATAATCCTCATGTAAGCATAGGTGCCACCAACCACCCACAAACTAAAGTTTGAGGAAGTAACATCGTACACTACTTGACGAACACATAAAGGTTCATGATCAATCGATTATATGATTAAAGTAAGAAAGTGATGCTCAAGTATAAATCCAAGGGCTCATATGTATATTTACGAGGACCATTCAACTCACCCAAATTGAATTGACCCCACCCAAGTAGACAAATTTGAACAATATATGAGTTAGATTAGGGGTTTGCATGCACCTCGCTTGATCCAACCCAAGCTGGATGTAAATGGAATAAATGTAAGGTAATAATGATACACATTTTCACACTAGCGTTTTTGGACACAGTTTGACTAATAAACATCGTAATGCCTTCCCCAACTTTCGAATCAAGAGTGACACATGATACCATTCTCTAATAGATCACCCTGAAGCTAGCTTTAATCTCACACAAAAGCCCAACTCTAAGATTTCCTTAGGATATTACACTCTAAAATTTGATAAGACATTGAGGCTAATAGGGCGCTCGCCTGGTGTCTTCTCCTAAGCTAATTAGCTTTTCTTTCCATCACATTCTCTTTCAACAACAAAGAAACCTTTCAAGGGTCTAAATAATCATAATGAGAGGTTAACGTAATAATCATCCAAATTCTACCATAAGACCATGACAACACTTTAAGTACAACTTTAGTATCTTTGAAATTAAATTTATATTTCACGATACATCTACGTGCTCAAGCTTGCTTTGAAATTATCCATGCATCATTTTTTTGCTAAGAAAAATAATTAAGGCCATAATCCACACTCCTTGACACCTAATTATAATTAGACATTATTTTTTTTTCTATAACTTTTCTAATGTAGGATAACTTTTTATACATATCTCAAAATTGGACGGTTGTAATTACTTCCATGAACGATTTCTTAATTTAAAACGTTTTCTAACAGATTAAACTCTAATTACAAGGATGACTTTGAGAGCAATTGCATTATTGCTCCCCCTCCACAATTATAATTTAAAAAAACAAGTTTTGTATTATTTTATAGCGACCCCAAGTTCCCAATCTAATATACTAATCCCACTACTGGCCAGCCCTCACCCATGTTTACTTTCGTCCCTCTTCCTTTTATGCGACTCGGAAACAGAGGAAGAACAAGTAAAAAAGAAGAATACATTCCAATTTCCAGAACTCCCACTGCCTCTGTTTTCTTCTAAGTTCCATGCACCAAGCTCCACGCTTTGCTCTCTCTCTCTTGCTCTCTCTTTCTGCGTGTGTATGAGAGTTGATCTGACGCCAGCAATGGCGGTTTCGGTGCAGGGCAGCTTCTGGGACGTTGTCCTAGAGTTGACCAAGATGGCCCAAGAAAAGCGCAGTGACCCTTTGTTGTGGGCACTTCAGCTCTCGTCGAATTTGAGCTCTGCGGGCGTGTCTTTGCCGTCGCCGGAGCTCGCCAACCTTTTGGTTTCGTACATTTGTTGGGAAAACAACGTCCCAATTGCTTGGAAGTTTCTTGAGAAGGCGTTGTCGATGAAGATCGTGCCTCCCATGCTCGTCATAGCTCTGCTCTCTACCAGGTACTGTTTCTGCTTTTGCGTTTCGCATTTGAAGGTTTCCCTTTTTTTGGGTCTCAATTTAATGGTTCTGTTCTGGGTTATTTGATTCAAAGTTGGCATTTTTGGAAATTTTAGTTGTTTGGTATTGGAGATGCTTTGAAAGTTCTATCTTAATGTGTTCATATTGGTTTATTTTATTTTATTTTATTTTAATATTGCACACATATCAATTATTGAGTTAAAAGTGTTTTTATCCCCCTCGAGACGGCATACTTTTCTTTTGACCATTCTGAAATTGGAGAAAAGAAAAATAAATTTTGATATTATTATTATTATTATGGCTTTTTTTCTCTCCAAATGGAAGAGCCAATTAATGGAAGCAATCTTATCTGGCTCAGTTGAATGGAGTTTCAGGTCCTGAAAGATTTTCAGGAAGGATTCATAACTTTGAGTTGGTTGGCAATCAAGCTGAGCCTTATTATTCTTTGCATGCTGCAGAATTTTGAACTTTGGGATCACTTTCTTTAATCCTTTGATTTAATTCACTGATGGATATTCTTAATTTTACTTATCCTGTAAATGTTTTTGATTTGTGGGCTATTCTGGTGCTATGCTGATAGGCAACCACATGCTTCTATTTTTCGTTTTCTTATCTTATAGCAGTAGCTCATTTGTTGCGAGTTCCAGTTGGCATTAGGATCAGTTGTACATTCATTGATTTTATGTATAAGATGCTGGATGAGAACCAATTCCATGTTTGTTATAATTGTTCTCGTTGTTTTGATGTGGGGATTCACCATATTTCATTTGGCGCCCTTCTTGTTTTTCAGTTTATCAGCAATTTCGTTGCTTCATATGCATTGCTGTCTTCATTAAGTTTTGCACTCAAAATCATTGTAAAATTTTCTCTATCAAATACTCAGCAAGTTCCTCGTGGAATGTGCCGTTCTTACCTGGTAGTTCTACTCTCTTCATGGTGCATCATTGTGACCTTTATTGTTCTATTTCTACAGGGTCATTCCAAATCGACAATTGGAGCCAGTTGCATACAGGATTTATATGGAACTCCTCAAGAGACATGCTTTTGCATTTAAATGCCAAATGAGTGCACCAACTTATCCACAGTGCGGCTTTGCTCTTGTGTTATATTCTTACAAGAAGAATATGGCTATTGATATAATGATATGTTCCATATTAATTGTGTTCCTATTACTTTTTTGGCTCGCATAATTGTAGACTTGGCAATTACTTTAAAGAGTGCTGCTTAGTCACAACCTTGGTTGCTGCTCAACCTAAGTAGGCTCTCTTAGTGCTTTGGCTTCTGTGGAAGTTAGGCAATCTATATAATTTTGGGATGCAATGCTTGCTTTACTATGATGGACGTCATTTGGTTTGATTTTTGAAATTACTTTTGTTGCCGTTAAAAGCAAAAATTTTAACTTTAGAGTCAACCCAAACAATACCTTAACACTTTGATTATTTTTTAAATATTTTGGCTCAAAATTTGGCTTTTGAACAAATGCCACATTACCATGCTTTCCCCATGTTCTGTTTTTACTATAGTAGTATTGTCATTATTAAAGAATCCCATGAGGTTATGTGCCTGGATTTTTAAGTCTTTCACTAGGTTGTAAAGTTAGTGCTCAATCTTCAGCGTTTAACAGCCTATAAATCACCTTGTAAACATGATTTTGCAAATATGAAATTGAATAAGCAGGAGGGGTTGATGATTCTAACCAATTCATAAGAAAATAAATAAATAATCCGTTTTAGAGTGCTAAATTGCAAAAAAGTATTAAAGAAGCAAATGCTGGAGATTGCCCAGCGGGTATATTTATCCTAAGAGTGTAATGCATCTTGCATGCATCAACCAGTGGGTTATCTAATTCTAGATTTACAATACCAATATTTCAATTTCATATTTACCAAAAGTATCTCTAATATACGTATTTGCTATATTTGTTGCCGGTCCTAGTGCTTGTTTGGGGCAGCTTTTAAAGAAAGTGATTTCATAGTGCAAAACTATTCTTAGCCTAGTCTTCAATCAGGTTGATAAATCACATTTAGATCAATTTTGGCTGTCAAAGCATTCTCCAGAGCTAATTTTAGGATAAAGAACACTTTTTCAGCTCTATAAGAAGGTTAGCTTATAAGCAATTTATGCTCTAAAATCACTTTCAGTTAAAAGCTGCATCAAACAGGCTTCTCATCTGGTACCAAAAATGCAAGTTCTCACAATTTAGGTACATTCAATCTCTTTACTTCTTATTTTTTGAAGTGTTTCAATTGTTAATATAATGTGTGTAAATACAATAAAAGTCAAGTGAAACAGTCAGCAATTATTCTAACAATATTTTAAAGTATAATAATGTTAATTTTTGTTCTCTATGTGCTTGAACATGAAGTTGGTGTTGTTGCCATAGATATGAAAATTGACTTCTTTTTTTTTCAATAGATATTTTAGCTAATTAAGGTCATTGATTTTTTTTTTTGGCTTCCTATTTTCTTCTACAGGGTCTTGAAGTCAATTGACGCTGTTCTTCATCTTTCCTTAATATATGGTCTACAAGCAAGTGAACCTGGAGTTTTTATGGTTGAATTTATCTTTTCAATCCTATGGCAATTACTTGATGCATCGTTAGATGATGAGGGGTTGCTCGAACTTACCACAGAAAAGAAGTCTAGATGGGCAACCAGGCCTCAAGACATGGAATTAGACAATAATGATAATTATGATGAGAAGAGGACTGATTATCATGAAAGGTTAGAGCAAATGAATACAGTGATGGCCATTGAGATAGTTGGCCAATTTCTGCAAAATAAATCAACTTCCAAGATTCTCTACTTGGCACGCCAAAACATGTGAGAACTATATGTCTTTAATAATTGCTTCTCAAAATTCATGCAATCTACTTAATTTTGAGTAGGTGGAAGCAAGCTGTAACCATTATTTTTTGTTCATTGCCATTTGAGTAGATACAGCGATTTTAGGAAGAATGTTATGGCTAATAAGAAACTGAATTTCATTTGAACTTGAAAAACACGTATTTACTGAATGCAAACTTGAGTCGCACGCAATGAAGCCTTGTCTCAGCCATGTTGCCAGCCGGTTGGCTACATGTTCTTGCTTTGTCATATCATTTGTGTTAATTAAAGGCATTGTGTCTTTTCTTTATATTGTAGCCAATGTCTTCCTTGGTCTTTGGCTTGAATGGAAGACATTTAGTTTTCACATCCTTGCCACATTGTCAGGCCTACGCACTGGATGGTTTTCACGCAACAATTGCAATTGCTTGTTACAAATTCATCAGCATTGAGAAGCTCAAACTTTGTAACACCTGAGGCTCTTGCGGAGGCAATGTCAAAAATTGGCACAGTCTTGTCTTGGGAATGCAAAACAAGTTCATTGCAAAAATTCCATGCAGTTATGGCTTTTGGATCTCTTGCTTCTTCTGCTATCCTCTGTCATGGTGCTGCAAGTTCTGCTTTCTGGCTTCCCCTTGATCTGGTTTTAGAGGATGCAATGGATGGATCACTAGTTCCTGCAACAAGTGCCATTGAAATTATTACGGGTAATTTCAATTTTTGTTCTTATTTTCAAAATTTCATAGTGACCAGATTTTACAATTTTAGTACTTGTAAAGCTGTGTACTTTAGAATGATAATTTATGGTTTTGTATTGTACAGGTTTGATAAAGGCCCTTCAAGCAATTAATGGCACTAGCTGGCACGACACCTTTTTAGGTCTTTGGATTGCAGCTCTCCGTCTTGTTCAAAGGGTTAGTACTTTTTTCCTGTAGATACAAACCCCTGTTATATTTTCAGAAGATAAAATTATAATACTTCCTTGGAGTCCTGGCTGATGCTCCCACACCTCTCAGTTATTTGGTCCTTCAGTCTCAAACCAGCTTCAAATTTAGCAGTCTTAGTGTTGGAATTACGCTTTGGCCCAAGTTATCTCCAGGTTCAGAAAATTAGTTTTTTAGAAGGTTTCACTGAAAATTTTCAGTATTTTCACTGAATATTTAAATATCTTTTTTCCATCTTGACAAAGATTTATGTTGAATTTTGGTGTCAATCTTAAAGTTGGGAAGGGCCTTGGGAGAAGGGAATGGATGGTGCTAATATTTCAAATGTTTAATAAAAGTTAATTTTTATGTGGTGATCACTGGGGAGGAAACTGAAACAGATCAATGTTTGTCATCCATCTGATCAAAAGCTGACTGAAAACAATCTTGAATAAATGGTTATTTCACTGAGTATTTTGAATTTCTTCCAATGTCAACTAGGATTAGGATTGTTGGTTTAACTTTTATCTTGAGTCTTGATGCTGATCTTAAAGATGGGGAAGCAACCTGGGGAGAAGGGAGGAGAGTTGTGCTAATATTTCATATGTCAAATGAAGGTTGCTTTTTATTTGGTGAACGTTGAGGAATAGGAAAATCGAAATGGATCACTGCGTCACATCCATCTGATTAAAAACTGACTGCAGACTCTCTTCAATTAGTAATTCCAGAAAGTGGTTCATGACTTGGTTCGTTAGATATGCCATACTTGTCTTGATTCACCTTCTGCTTGGTAGCCATTGTGCTGTCATGATAAACTGGATGACCAGAATATGAGGGGCATCATTCTCTAGGTTTCAATGTGTTGTCGTATATTGTAATTTTTCTGTAAATTACACTGGATGATTTTTCTTTCTCAATTAATTGCTAGGAGAGAGATCCCATTGAGGGCCCCGTGCCTCACCTTGATACTCGCTTGTGCATGTTACTCTCTATTACAATTCTTGTGGTAGCTGATCTTATTGAGGAAGAGGAAAGTGCACTAATTAACGAAACAGAATGTGGCTCCACCAATTGCTGGAAAGAAAAGCAGGTCCCAGGAAAGCGACGTATAGATTTGGTCTCCAGCTTACAGATACTGGGAGATTATCAGGGCTTGTTGATTCCACCTCAATCCATTATTTCTGCAGCCAATCAGGCTGCTGCGAAAGCAATGATGTTTGTTTCAGGCGTCAATGTTGGGAATGGTTATTTTGAGTGCGTTGGCATGAAAGACATGCCTATTGACTGTTGTAAGTATAGATTGACTATCTTTCATCCTCAAAAGAACTTCTGTGAAAAATTTCAGTTTGGAGAAAGTTCTGATTGGTGTAAAATTATAATTTGTGATAAATGTCATCTCATACATGGTAATTGGAGTTAGTGTTTTCTAAGGGTCTGCTTGGAACTGGAAAATTGTGAGGGAGAGGAAAGGAAAATATAAAGGAATCTAGTTTTTCATGCTTGGTTATCAAAGAAAGTGAGAATGAAAATATATATATAGTAAAATCGATGAATAATTTTGATTTTTCACATTATTAACATTTATTTTTTTTCGTAATTTTTAATCATATTTGAGTAAAATTTTATTTTTTTAATGCTTTTTGATGTAGAGAGAAAATAGAAAGGGAAATGCATTTTCTTTTTATTTTCCTTTCCTTTTTTCAAACAAAATCCTTGATACAAATAGGGCCTTAAATTCTCCTGTGCCATAATTCAGTTTCTTTGATCATACCTTTAAACTTGGCATGCTTCACCATATTTTTCTTTATCTTAGTGTGCAGTGCTTGGCCTCTGGCATCAATGGTTGAAGGCCGCTGGGGGCAACTTTTGCACCAGACTAGGATCTCCAGAGCCCTGTGTCTCCCTCTTACAAGGAAGATTAGAATAAAATCTTCTTGATATTTTAAACATCTCCAAAGTAGAAAACAAGTTGTCAGAGATTTCAAGTAGTATGAGAAGATTGATGCAAAATATAGTAGTATTTCCTTAGTGGTGTTTGTCATATGGAACTACCGATCTGACCTTCAGAAGAGGATTCTTTATTTGATTTTGAAGGACCTGCATGGATGATAAATAGGTCCACAAATGAACAGACGAAGAAGAAACATAAAGGGTCAATCCAATAGGCTAGGCTAAATTATGGCAATAGTTTACTATAATGTTGATGCATTAACCTAATCTGTCATGCAAATTTCCATAAAATTAAGATATATATATTTTAAAAACACAACTCATAGTGGACAAGGTTCTGACGCCATTGTGGGGGTATCGGGAGGGCATAAGTGCACAACCTTGCCTCCACATGGGAAGTTGTTTCCATGACTTGAACCTATGACCTTAAAGACTAAGTGTAACACCCTTGCTGTTAAGCCAAGGTTTACTCTTAAAATCAATAGATATATTAATGTTCAAAATGTGTTTGAAAATAAAGTGCAATGAAAAGCAAAGCTGATTCTTGTAAGTGAGCCCGTTCCCTCTGCATAAAAAAAAGGAAAAAGGTGAATAGACAAACCCATTCTCTTCTTTGGATGCTTTGTACTGTGTCTTATTGGTATGCCCCCTATTAGTATTCTGTTCTCGTCATCTTGCTGATCAGTAGCTTAAGCTCTTTGCCCAATGCTGTTGTTTCTTCATATGGCACAGCAAAGATGTTTTTTTTTTTTTTCACTCCCTTTCTTTTTGACCATAATTGTTAATTGATCTTTTCCTACTTTGCAGCTGGAAACATCCGCCATCTGATAGTTGAGGCTTGTATCGCCAGAAATCTACTTGATACATCAGCATATTTCTGGCCAGGCTATGTGAATGGACGCATAAACCAACTACCTCATAGTATGCCTGCTCAAGTTCCCAGTTGGTCATCATTCATAAAAGGAGCCCCCCTTACTCCACTAATGATAAATGCTTTGGTTTTGACTCCAGCTTCAAGGTGAGCTCACACTTACGCCTCTCAAATTTCATTTAATTAATTAATCCATGATATTATTTTTTGTTAAAAAATATGTTATTTATTTATTTATTTATTGTGGCTTTTATCACAGCCATTGGATCGTCTCTAAATCCAACGGTTGTGTGGTGTCATATATATGTTTGTAAGCCATGGGAAAAAGAGTGTATTGCTTGTCATTTTGTGCAAGGAGAGCTAAAGGGGGCTTTCTCTCTAGGAAGATTTTTTCTTCACTGGTTTGACAGGTGAAGGGGTGTACAGGGGATTTGGGATCGGGGAGAGTCTAATTAGATCTTGTACTGCCATCGTTTCATAGTGGATTTTTCTCCAGGTGCACGCTCTGTGGACGTAGGCAATCTTGCCGAACCCCGTAAAATCTCTCGTCTACATTTTTCTGTGAATGTTCTTTGTGCTATTTATTTTGTTGATCGGAAGATTAAAATCGCTGTGCATCAACAAGTGGTATCACAACACGGTTTCGATTGGGTGCAGATCTGACAAATTAGATCAGATCGAAAGAAATTTTTTGGATAGTTTTTCCGTTGGAGTGCTCAAGATTAGAGTGATTCGTACAGATCGGATTGAGGAACGCGGATTCAGATCAGGTGTTGGAAAATTATTCCGGAATTTTTCAATTGAAAAATCAGATTGAGGTACGCGGATTAGATCAGGTGCCGGAAAATTATGCCGGAATTTTTTCAATTGAAGGCGTGGAAAAAAAAATAAAAATTTGCGGATGAAGAACATGATGAATAGTGTCAAAATTGGGTGACAGACCCGAATTCAAAATCGGGTCGGGTACGGAACGCAACGGGTTGACACGCGGGTCAAGAGGTTGGGCTGCGGGTCGGATCCAAGCAAAACCCACCGGGTCAAGGTGCGGGTCAGCATCTGGGTCGGCTAGAACACGTGCGGGTCGCACGTGCAGTGGATTAGGGATCCGAGTTGAGCAGAACGGGTTGGGTTGAGGCACGGATCCTCCTCGTGGAGCGTTGACGTCATCCTGACAGGTGTTGACATTAGAGGAGAGAAAAAAAAAGGAGAAAGAAATTTTTTTTTTCAAATGGTGAGTACTTCGACTGCCAAGTTCGAGGTGGAGCCCTTTAATGGAAAAATAATTTCAGTTTGTAGCAGAGCACTTTGAAAGATGTGTTGGTCCAACATGGACTGATTAAGGCACTGTATGGGAAAGATAAGAAGCCAGAGACCATGTCAGATGATCAGTGGGAGGAGCTGGAAATGAAAGTGGTAAGTACCATTCGCTTAAGTTTAGCTCCAGGAATTAAATATAGTGTGTTGAATGAAACATCACCAGCTGAACTTTGGAAAAAATTAGAGAATATTTATATGTTCAAGTCTTTAGTTAATAGACTGTATTTGAAGAAACAGTTGTATCAGTTGAGGATGACTGAGGGCACAGAAGTCAGAGACTACCTCAATTATTTCAATAAGATAATCACGCAGTAGTTGTGTATTGAGGTAAAAATTGAGGAGGAAGATAAAGCATTGATTCTATTGTATTCGCTTCCCAGTTCACTGGATGCTTTGAAAACCACACTACTGCTAGGTAAGGAGACTCTTACAGTTGATGAGGTGACTACTGCCATTCTGGAGAGTGAGAATTTTCACAAACCAGATTATCTAGGACATAGAGAAGGGTTGGTGGCTAATGGTGAGTCTAGCCAACAACGGGGCAGGAGTTCTAGCAGGGGTAATTGGAATCGAGGGAAATCTTGATCCAAGTCTAGGGGTAAGAATGGGAACTGGAGGAGTGGTTGTTTTTATTGTGGGAAAGAAGGGCATATGAAGGACTGTTTAAGGAGGAAAAGAGATTTAGAGGAAAAGAACAAGAAGAAGACTGAGCAGGCTATTGTAGTGGAGAGCAGTTCATCAGTTTTTGATGGGGATCTTTTGGCTGTTACTATAGGTTCCAGTTACTTAGCCGATACCTGGACTTTGGATTCGGCGTGCTCATATTATATGTGTCCATATAGGGATTGGTTTGACTCCTATGAACCAATCTCCAGAGGGACGGTGTTGATGGGTAATGATGCTTCCTGTGGTATTCTTGGTATTGGAACGGTCAAAATTAGGATGTTTGATGGTGTGGTTAGAACCATTAGGGATGTGAGTCATGTTCCAGATTTGAAAAAGAATCTGATTTCCTTGGGCTCTTTGGACAGTAATGGTTTCTCTTTTTCAATTAGGGATGGTGTGCTGCAAGTGGCTAAAGGTTCACTGGTAGTAATGAAGGGTCATCTGTGTTAACTTTGGTGCAATCTCAAGATGGGGGTGAATTGGTATTTAAAAATTTTATTTCCTAGGTCAATTCACTAACATTAGTATTACTCAATCCTGGGGTTAATCTATGCAATCAATAAATAAACATACACGTGCAGTAATAGAAAAGTGCGGAAAGATAAACAGTACACACAATATGTTAACGAGGTTCGGCCAAATTGCCTATGTCCTTGCCTTGGCTACACCAGCACAAGGATTCCACTACGACTCACTTAACGGGTGGAGTGGTACCGATTACAACCAGGTCAATTCAAGGGGTTGACCTCAACCAACACGCCTTACCAGGATGGCACACCTAGCTTTCCTAACCTAGTCTAAGCCAGTCCGGGACTATTCAATAAGGCTAGTCTCCCTCTTTAGGCCTGTGCCTGGAATACAACAAATTTGTATGAAATTTTGTACACGGAAATACACTTCTTCATAAGCAGATATGTACACCAGTATAACTCAAGCAATATTGCAAGCACTTATGATATGTAAAAATGCTCAGTGCCTCTAATGTGTGCTAAACACTTAATCAAATATAGATTATCAGTCTAGATCTAGAGTGTATATCAAAGTAAGATTTGAAACACAATATGTGAATAACACAAATCAGATCAGGGTTTCAAATATGCTAAGCAAGTTGATTCAAACAATCTCAACAAGATATTTCAATATACAAAACACAATGGAGTGTTTGAAAAACTAGCTTTTGAAAAGGATTTTGCACACAAAAATATAAGTTTAGGTGTCTTGCAATGACAATGCAAGAACCCCAATCTTTTAAGTCTTCCCACACAAGATTTATCAAGTAAAATCGGTGGAAGAACTTAAGGCTATACTCTCAAATAAAATCAATCAAACAATATACCAAATGAAAGTACTAGCTAGTAAGATTAAGCACAATCAGTTTAGAAATACTCACAATACTTAAAAGATCAAGAAATATGGAGTGTATGAGTGTTTGGGAGTAGTATAGGCTAAAAAGAGATTTTTGAAATTGAGAGAATTTTGGCCTTAATCAAAATGTTAATCCTTGTTAAATATGACAAATGAATAGGTATTTATAGGTAAAGAGAAATTTTTGACCGTTGGGGACTCAATGGGGATAATTAAATTTGTTTTAAAAGTCATTAAGAAAATTAACTCAGTTTACTCCATTAAAAAATCGGTAAAAAATATTTTAACCCACGAGGTTCGAGTGCCCGACTTGAGGTTCGGATGCCCGAACAGACTCACTCAGAAAATCATTTTAAAAGAGTTCGGGTGCCCGAAATTATGCTCGAGTGGCTGAAACAAAGTCAGTAGCCAAATGTTCGTAGGTTCGGGTGCCCGGTTCCAAGTTCGGTTAACCAAACTGATCAATTCGATCATCTGAGCCCATTTTGAACATGATTGTTCGGGCGCTTGAGTAGTTGAAAAGGAACTTGACATAGGTTCGGATGCCCGGGGAAGATTCGCTCAGTATAGGTTTGGGTGCCCGAAACATGAAGTCAACATGTTGACTTGTTCGGTCGCACGAGCCATTTTACACGGCTTGGGTTCGGTCGCCCGACCCCTCTCAAGATTTTCAATTTAAGTCCATTTTTGCTTGAATTGATTCCCTTGATATAATAAGTGATGTTGGGGACTTTTTGTGCATTTGTTTAGAGACCTAAGAACTTTCTATCCTACTAGAAAAATCCGGCGTCGATCGACCGAAGGGTGATCCCTAAGGTCTTTCTAAGGTCTGTGTAGGTACCTAAAGCCCAACTAGGGTTGATTTGAGCATACCTACCTATTATGTATGATGCAAATTATTACAAACTATAGGAGTGTACAGTTCATAATAATATTACATCCAGAATGAAGAAATGAAATAACAAATACAACACAAAATTCTTCATTCCGTGGCACGAACACCGCACGCCATCATGGTATGTCTTTCAGTCCGAATACAAGTGCACAGTAAACCTGCATGCAAGCCTTAGTACAACCATCAGTACCAAGAGTATTTGTCATGATCAAAGCTGGGCGTGACCTATCAGGTCAACAATCTAAGGAACAATTTGTACACTTTGGTGGGTAGCACAGTGACAGGTGGAGCTGCAGATACTACTTTGTGGCATATGAGGCTGGGTCACATGAGTGAGCGTGGTTTGCAAGAGCTACACAGGTGGTACTTACTGGGAGGTAATTCTTGTTGTGAGCTTAAGTTCTGTAACTACTGTTTTTTTGGTAAACAGCGCAGGGTGAGTTTCAGAACAGGAAAGTATACGAGCAAGGAGGTGCTAGAGTACATTCATTCAGCTGTATGGGGTCTAGTACAGGTACAGTCTCACGTGGTGCTATTATTTTGTCTCATTTATTGATGACTTTTCCAGGAAAGTTTGGGTGTATTTTTTGAAGCACAGGAGTGAGGTATTTAGTAAGTTCAGGGAATGGAAAACTCAGGTAAAAAAACAAACAGGAAAACAAGTGAAGTTTCTGAGATCTGACAATGGACTGGAGTACAAAAACAACCAGTTAATTGACTTCTGTAAGGAAGAGGGGATCACTAGGCACTATACAGTTCCACATGGGCCATAGTAGAATGGGGTGACTGAAAGGATGAACAGAACTTTAGTACAGAGGGCAAGATGTATGAGGATTCAGGCTAATTTGCCTAAGTCATTTTGGGCAGAAGCAATGAGTATGACATGCTACCTGGTAAATAGGTCTCCTTCTGCAGCTATTGACGCAAAGATTCCTGAGGAGGTATGGACAAGTAAGCCAATAGATTACTTTGTGTTCAGAATATTTGGTTGTCCATCGTATGTGCATGTGCAGGAACAGGAAAGATCAAAGTTGGACTCTAAGTCCAAACCGTGCGTATTTCTTGGTTTCCAAGAAGAAGTGAAGGGATACCGGTTGTGGGACCTTATGGCACGGAAGGTGGTCATTAGCAGGGATGTGGTCTTCGATGAGGAAGCCATGTTGAAGGAGAATGCTGATAAGAAGGTGGAGTCTGATTCAGCGGGAGTACCTATTCAGGTGGAACTGGACAATATTCAGAATTCAGGTAAGGGTAATACTCAGACTACTGTTGTTGATTTTGTTGCACAGGATACAGTGAGACGGGCTACAGTTTCTCAGGAAATTTCTCAGACAAGTGATATACATGAGCCTACAGGGCTAACCACCGGCAGAGAAAGGAGGAATGTTAAGCCTCCAGTCAGGTATGGGTTTGAGGACTTAGTTGCATTTGCTTTGATTACTAGTAGTGGAGATCCTTTTGATTTTCAGGAAGCAGTTCAGGGTTCTGAACGAGATAGTTGGCTTGGAGCCATGGTTGAGGAGATGGAGTCTTTCATAAGAATAACACTTGGGTGTTGGTTCAAAAGCCCAAGGACAGGAAGCTGATTGGTTGTAAGTGGGTTTTCAGAAAGAAAGAACCTACTTCAGAATCAAATGGGATAAAATATAAGGTTAGGTTAGTAGCAAAAGGATACAAATAGGAAGAAGGTATAGATTACAATGAAATCTTTTCTCCTGTTGTTAAGCATGCTTCTATTAGATCCTTGTTAGCATTGGTTGCCATGCATGATTTAGATCTGGAACAAATGGACGTAAAGACAACTTTCCTTCATGGTGAGTTGGAGGAAGATATCTTTATGGAGCAATCGGACGGGTTTGTGGAACAAGGTAAAGAACACCTGGTATGTAAGTTGAATAGGTCTCTTTATGGTTTAAAGGAATCCCCTAGGCAATGGTATAAGAGGTTTGATTCTTATATGTTGAGGATTGGGTATGTTAAAAGCAGTTATGACAGTTGTGTTTATTTCAGATTGCTTAATAGTGGTGTATATGTGATCCTTATGCTATATTTGGATGACATGTTGATTGCCTTTAATAGTACTGATGAGTTGAATGTGTTGAAAGCCAGGTTACAGGATGAGTTTGAGATGAAGGATCTTGGTGCAACTAAAAAGATCCTTGGCATGGAAATCAGGAGGGACAGACAACAGAAAAAGCTACGGTTGTCACAGGGTAAGTATATTGAGAAGGTGTTGGAAAGGTTTAATATGAATAAGGCTAAACCGGTAAGTACACTTCTAGCTGCTCATTTTTAGTTGTCTGCTAAACTGTGACCTTCTACTGATGAGGATAAGTTGATATGGCTAGTGTGCCTTATGCCAGTGCAGTAGGGAGTCTGATGTATGCTATGGTATGTAGTAGACCAGACTTGTCATATGCAGTTAGTTTGGTAAGCAAATATATGGCTAATCCAGGTAGAATACATTGGAATGTGGTGAAATGGATTTTCAGATATTTGCGTGGCACTTCTAATTATGGTATCTTGTTTGAAAGTATTGATGATTGTAATGTTCAGGGTTATGCGGACTCCGATTATGCAGGTGATTTGGATAAGAGGAGGTCCATTTCTGGCTTCATTTTTACCATGGCTGGTGGTTCCATTAGTTGGAAGGCTATGTTGTAACCTACTACAGCTTTCTCTACTACAGAAGTTGAATACATAGCTTTGGCAGAGGCAGGTAAGGAGGCTTTGTGGTTAACAAGACTGATTCAGGAACTTGGTGTTATGCAGGATAGGTTGCACGTATTCTGTGATAGTCAGAGTGCGATCCACTTGGAAAGGAATCAGGTCTACCACTCTCGCACGAAACATATTGATGTGCGGTACCATGCAGTTAGAGGTTGGGTTGAAAGTGGTAAGTTCCATTTATTGAAGATTCACACAGATGGAAATGCTGTAGATATGCTCACGAAGCTTGTTACATTAGCTAAGTTCAAGCGCTGTCTGAACTTAGTTAATGTAGTCTCTTGTTGATTATTGACAGAGCATCCTAAAGCGTGGGGATGGAATGTTGTGCTTGGCTGTGATTAAAAGCCAAGGTGGAGATTGTTAAAAAATATGTTTATTTATTTATTTATTTATTGTGGCTTTTATCACAACCATTGGATTATCTCTAAATCCAACGGTTGTGTGGTGTCATATATATGTTTGTAAGCCATGAGAAAAAAAGTGTATTGCTTGTCATTTTGTGCAAGGAGAGCTAGAGGGGGCTTTCTCTCTAGGAAGATTTTTTCTTCATTGGTTTGATAGGTGAAGGGGTGTACAGGGGATCTGGGATCGGGGAGAGTCTGATCAGATCTTGTACTGCCATCGTTTCATAATGGATTTTTCTCTAGGTGCACGCTCCGTGGTCGTAGGCAATCTTGCCGAACCACGTAAACTCTATCGTCTACATTTTTTCTGTGAATGTTCTTTGTGCTATTTATTTTGTTGATTGGAAGATTAAAATCGCTGCGCGTCAACATTTTGGTTGTTGGAAATTCATGGAACAAAGTAAAACACCCTTGGGTGATTCCCATCAAGGGATCATCTCTACTCTTTAACATTTTAATGACCCAAATCAAGTTCCATTAGTTAAGGAATGTTGCAATGCTCTCATATTGCTGTAATGGGTAAACAAATATTAGCATTCACGAGAAATGCCCAATGTTGGATTGATATGATTGTTTGATAATTGATGGGGTTAACTTGTAGATAATTGAATTCTTCAGCATGTCCATCAAATTATCATTTCAATTTTTTTTTTTGTAAACCAAATGTTCAACACCCTAGTCAGCTGGAGTTTGTGGAATGCAAGACCGATTCAGAAATCCAACTGTTTATGAGATGTTGGGTTACCCATTTTCTTGTTATTATTGTTAGTCATTCTGATTCATTTTGTTTATTGGGAATGGATTGATCCTTCCATGTAATGAACTAAGGGCAACTGACATCTAAATGACTTTTGGATCCCCTCAGTTTTCCTCCTTGACTATGACCTGGTGACAGACTGCAGCTTAGGTGGCCTATTCAGCACACCTACTTTTGGAGTAGGCTCAAGAAATTGGTTCTATTTTAATTTGGATGCTGGCTGTTTTAGTAATTAGTTCTTTAGAGGTTGTTTTGTATATATTAGTTTTGCCATGTAATGCAGGATATAACTTTGTGTGCTGGGAGCAGTTGTTGTGCAGCAGAATTTGAACCAAACTTCTCTCTCTCTCTCTCTCTCCCTCGCTTCTCTTTTCTCTCTCTTT
This sequence comes from Malania oleifera, assembly GCF_029873635.1. NCBI lineage: Eukaryota > Viridiplantae > Streptophyta > Magnoliopsida > Santalales > Ximeniaceae > Malania > Malania oleifera. The sequence goes on from NC_080419.1 coordinate 16,482,158, forward strand.
CTCTTGCTATCCTGCATCACCCACTCTTCAGTTATGCACCCTTTGTTGCTACTCTTATGATCCATTCTGTTTATTGGCAATGGATCCTAGGATTCATACAATAAAGTAGAATGATTGATACGTGTTGACTTTATATTCTCTTATACTTTCCTCAAAGGTGACCTGGTCTTTAGTTACACCTTTCTCTTTCCTAAAGCCAGGGATTTCAGATGCTTTTTTTTTTGTAAATATAGTTTTGCCGTATAATGTAGGATATAACTTTGTGTGTTCAGAACAATTGGTGTGCAGCTGAATTTCAATCGAATTCTCCCTCTCCCTCTCCCTCTCCCTCTCTCTCTCTCCCTCTCTCTCCTTTTTCTTCTTTCTCCCTCTCTTTCTCTCTTATATTTTTTTCTCTTCTTCTCTTGCTAGTCTGCATCACCCAGTCTTCAGGTATACACCCTTTGTGGTAACTGTTATGATCCATTCTGTTTATTGGCTATGGATTGGAGGATCCATACAATAAAGTAGAATGATCAATATGTGTGCGTTTAGATTCTCTTGTACTTTCCTCAACTGTGGCCTGGACTTCAGTTACACCTTTTTCTTTCCTGAAGCCAGGGATATCAGATGCTCTTTTTTGTAAACTTACCCCAGGATAAAGCAACTGAATTTAAGCTCATGGATTTGATGGAAGCTTAGCAGAGCTAGAGAAAATATTTGAGCTAGCAGTCAGAGGATCCAACAATGAGAAGATGTCTGCTGCTACTATTCTTTGTGGGGCCTCTCTAATTCGCGGCTGGAACATACAGGTACTGAGACAGAAGCTTTATGCTTTTCATGTATATCAATTCCTCGATGCCAACTGCTCAGAGAAATGGTTTGACTAGACTTTCATACATGCTCAAAATCTTTATAACTAATTTCTTGGTTTACTCATTTGTATCTTTTTTTTTCTTTTGGAGGAATCACCTTACCGAACTATTTTAAACACATTACCTTCACATGGTTGCAGGAGCACACTGTTCATTTTATTACTAGATTGTTGTCCCCACCAGTTCCTGCAGATTATTCTGGGAGTGACAGTCATTTGATAAGTTATGCTCCGATGCTGAACATTCTTATTGTTGGAATAGCATCTGTCGATTGTGTTCAGATTTTCTCACTTCATGGCTTGGTATGTTCAGCTTTTACCAACTCCAATTTTCTATTTTACAATGAGAAATGATATTATGGTTGGTTTCAAATTTCCCCATATTCTCAGATAAGCAATATCCTTTGTGCATATTTAGCTCTCTTTCCTAAGTTTGTGTCAGGTTATGAGATGAATTGTCCATGTGCAATGGCAAAAAATGAATGCAGCAGTATGAATGATATGGTTTAAGTTGAAGGCGGTTTTAGGTCAAGGGGAGGTCCAAAAGAATGTGTCTCATGGCTATTACAAAGACCTGATTGCCCATGATTAGACTGCAGATATGACATTGCGAAAAAGGTTTCTTTTAGTCATGTCCAATAGGATGAGCCGATGAGGCTTGATGGAGCATGTTTCTAAATTAGAGGGGGTGGGAGGGGTAGAAGAATAGAGGCCTACAAGACTGCTGTCATAGGTAAGATATGTTTCAAACTTAAGAAGCTTCAAAGATGGGGAGACAGCCAAAAGCCCAAAAGAAATGTGTTTTGTGCTGGTGATGAATGACACAGTGGCCTATGATCCCTAGAGAAAATATTACCTTAGATATAGAAGAATGGTGTGAAAAGGTTCTTGTAATTTTCCCCCAAATGGTGCTTTGTCAAAGTCATTATCCTCTCTGCAACCAAATAAATAAAACTGTAAATTATAATAGATAAGAGTGGCAGATTTAAGAGAAAAAAGAAGTGTGCGTTACCTGTCCATTTTGTATTTTTTATGAAGTGTGCATTACCTGTCTAATTAAGAGTTGAACCTCAACTGAGTGGAATTGGGTGGGCGCATTTTCTAGGCCTCAAGTCAAAACAGCAGTTCTGGTAAAAGAAGGGAAAGTGTTATTTATTTATTTCTTAATCATCATTTCTTTTTCTTTTCTTTTTAACAGTAATAAACTTACTGAAGACATTTCTATCAGCTATGAGCTAATGTTGTTTGCTTTTTGCACTTTGGTTGCCAGGTTCCACAACTTGCATGTGCCCTGATGCCAATCTGTGAGGTTTTTGGGTCATGTGTGCCTAATGCTTCATGGTCTCTCACAACTGGGGAAGAAATATCTGCCCATGCTGTGTTTTCAAATGCTTTTATTCTTCTTCTAAAGCTGTGGAGGTTTAATTATCCACCTCTTGAACATGTTGTGGGAGATGTACCCCCAGTTGGATCCCAACGAACGCCAGAGTACCTCTTATTAATAAGAAACTCCCATCTTTTATCTTCTGGAAATGCCCATAGTGATAGAAATAAAAGGAGACTCTCTGCTGTTGCAAGTTCATCATCCCCACAACCCATCTTTGTGGACTCATTTCCAAAATTGAAGGTGTGGTATCGCCAACACCAAGCATGTATAGCTTCAACTCTCTCTGGAGTTCATGGAAACCCTGTCCATCAGATTGTTGATAGCCTGCTAAACATGATGTTTAGGAAGATTAATAGAGGAAGCCAATCATTGACTTCAGTAAATTCTGGAAGCAGTAGTTCATCAGGAACTGCAAATGAAGATGTTATAAGACCTAATCTACCTGCATGGAATATCCTAGAAGCTATTCCTTTTGTGGTTGATGCTGCTCTGACGGCCTGTGCCCATGGAAGACTCTCACCTCGTGAACTGGCCACAGGTTAGTCTGGCCCTGAGCGCCTTATTTTACTTTAGGTAATTTGATATTCATCCATAACTACATGGGAACATGTCATATGCCTTTTAGATTTCCTGTTTTTGGAGATTCACCTTGAGATGTGGTCAGCATATTTTTAATTCTATCCTACCGGGTATTTAGATTTTTTCACCCCTCGTATATTTCACTTGGGAATTCAATGTGATCAAGAAAGTTTGTTAGTGTGGATCAGCGTAATTCCTGCTTTTTAGGGAATTTGTGATTATTTTTAGCTTTGATTAGATATGTTCTCTTGCAATCTAAGCCTTTTATTGTTGCAGGGCTTAAAGAGTTGGCTGATTTTCTTCCTGCATCTTTGGCAACCATTGTAAGTTACTTCTCAGCTGAAGTTACGCGTGGTGTTTGGAGACCAGTTTTCATGAATGGAACAGATTGGCCAAGTCCTGCTGCTAATCTGTCCAATGTCGAGGAACAGATCAAGAAAATCGTAGCTGCCACTGGTGTTGATGTCCCAAGCCTTGCTGCAGGTACAACACCCCCCCCCCCCCCTCTCCCCCCCTCTCATCCTCCCCCTCCTTACTGCACCCCTCATCATTGTTTTGGGGAATTTGAAAGTTCTAAACAGATTTAGTAAAATAAGAAATAGCTATCTGCTATACTACTGTAGCACTGTTTGGTACACAATGAGCTCTAGAGGTTAGTGTCCCTAGTCAGAAGCCTTGAGAATATAAATAAACAGATATGCAAATATTTGCACTCAGATCTTTATTTTTTGGGGAAGCAGTCCCCATTAGCATTCCTTTGTGAGGAATGTTTTTAGTTCTTGGGGAATGTTGTTGTGGAAGTTAAACTAGCATTGTGTAGCAGGTCACTATTTAATGTTTTTCAAAGTAGTTCTATATTATACTGAGCTTATATATTTGGCAGGAGGGAGCTCGCCGGCTACACTTCCACTGCCATTGGCTGCCTTTGTGAGCCTCACCATAACCTATAAAATTGATAGAGCCTCAGAACGCTTTCTTAATCTTGCGGGCCCAGCTCTAGAGTCCCTCGCAGCAGGTTGCCCATGGCCATGCATGCCTATTGTGGCTTCTTTATGGACCCAAAAGGCAAAGCGTTGGAGTGACTTCCTTGTCTTTTCTGCATCTCGTACTGTCTTCCTTCACAACAGTGATGCAGTGGTTCAGCTTCTCAGGAGTTGCTTCACTGCCACGCTAGGCTTGAATGCCACACCAATCTCAAGCAATGGTGGCGTTGGTGCCCTTCTTGGCCATGGATTTGGGTCCCATTTCTGCGGTGGGATTTCTCCTGTTGCACCAGGGATCCTCTATCTGCGCGTTTACCGATCTATTAGACATACTGTATACATCACAGAAGAGATTGTTTCTCTCTTGATGCATTCTGTGAGAGAGATAGCATGTGGTGGGGTTCCAAGAGAGACTGTAGAGAAGCTGAAGAAGACCAAGAATAGGACAAGATATGGGCAGGTTTCACTAGCTACTGCAATGACTAGGGTGAAACTTGCTGCTTCACTTGGGGCTTCTTTAGTATGCCTATCTGGTGGCTTCAGTATGATTCAATCGCTGTTGAAAGAAACGTTGCCATCTTGGTTTATATGTGTTCACAGATCTGAGCAGGGGGAAGGGTCAGGAGGGATGGTTGCAATGCTTGGTGGGTATGCACTCGCGTACTTTGCAGTGCTTTGTGGAGCTTTTGCCTGGGGTGTGGACTCTTCTTCATCAGCATCAAAGCGCCGTCTAAAAATCCTTGGGACCCACATGGAATTTCTAGCAAGCGCGATTGATGGGAAGATATCCCTTGGTTGTGATTGGGCTACTTGGCGTGCTTATGTGTCAGGGTTTGTGAGCCTGATGGTAGGTTGCACACCCAATTGGGTGCTTGAGGTTGACGTAAATGTGTTGAAGAGACTGAGTAGGGGGTTGAGGCAGTGGAATGAGGGGGAGCTTGCTCTGGCTTTGCTGGGAATTGGTGGGGTTGGTACAATGGGTGCTGCTGCTGAGCTGATAATTGAAAGTGAGTTGTAAACTTTTTTATCCATCTGAAATTTATGTAGAATACATAATTTTTTTCCTTTTCGATGTAGCTGTATATTAAGTTAGGGAAGCTGTGCAGAAGTAAGCCTTTTTTGTAGTTACGGTTCTGAATTTTGTTTGAATGTAAAAGCTGTTTCACTGAAGAGCGGGAAGTTCTGTACAAAAAGTTCTTGAGTTGATGCAACATGAAAACATCAAATTGTAGTGGAAACTGTTATGGATAAGGCAGAAACAACTTTATACAATTTCAGTTTCAAGCATATCTGAAAGGAGGCGAGTCTAGCAAGGTTATCCTCATAAAGTAAGAATGCTGATTTACTTTAATGCTGCTTCTGGGAGCATAAATTTTGAGTCTTAGATTTGAATTTGAGTGGAATTGAATAAAATTTAATATAAATTTGTATTAATTTTTGTCTAAATCCACACAAATCTATTTGATCCAAAGTCACATAGAGTAAGGATCTTTGAGTTCAGCCAGCCAAAGACTTTGTACTCCTGTTTGTGGGAACTATAGCCTTTTTGTCTTCCAGTTTATCGGACAATGGCTAAGGTTCTATTTGATTTATGAAATGTCTAGTCATGTAAAACCTTGAACTTGTATTAAATTCAATACAGTTTTTTATTAAATTTTGTCCAAATCCACAAAATTCATTTAATCCAAAATCACGTAGGTAAGGATCTTTTGAGTTCAGCCAGCCAAAACTTTGTACTCCGCAAATGAAGTTTTCAATTCCTGTTTGTGTGGACGTTCCATTTGGTTTCTGGAATGTATATTCATGTAAAATCTTGAGCTTTGTGTATTCTATCCAACATGGAATAGGCATTTATACAGTAAAATTTGAAAATAATCATTTATTGTCTATTACACATAATGAATATACAAAATTTTTTGAAGTCATTTGCATTATGATTACAACACATCTTCTTTTGTAAGGAAATTCTTATATTATGAGTGGTCTATTCTTGAGAATATACATCCTTCTAAAATGACTGCGAAGTATGCCAGAAATGTAATTGTAGCTTAAGTTTCTAAAATGACAGCAAAGTATGCCAGAAATGTATGACGTTGTATAGAAAATGTAGAGCCGAGAGATTCATCAAAAGAACAATTATCATTTCACAGATTAATGAACACCACTCCAAAAAAATATTACAAAATTTATCCAGTATTGACCACCATTTCCATATCAAAATGACATAGCCAAATTACTTCCATGGATATAGCTGGCACAAATTTGACCATCCATAGCCCATTTGATAAAAAAAAGGCACTAAAAATTAGCTGAACCCTCAGATGGGACAAATCAAATAGGGGGAAGGCAGAGAGAGAGAGAGAGAGAGAGAGTACTTCATTGCTTTTTAAAATTCAAAAAATTAGTTCTTCAAAAATTTGAAGTCCATCTTTCAATAGTCAATGTTTTGCCCAGATGAAATAGCTATCTGCATACTCCAGTCGATCAGAACTCTCAACATTTGTAGAAGAAGCTCATTACCATATCATACAACTCCACTGCAACCAGATAATCTCTGCATTCTCTGACTTTGCATGGCTTTCCTCACCAGAAATGCATCATCCCACCTCCCTGCATCTGCGTATATGTTAGATAAAAGAACTCTACCCGCTCCATGAGATGTATCCAACCTAGACAAACTCTCTGCAGCTCTCTCGCCTATTTCCACATTCCCATGCTTTCTGCAAGCTGCCAACAACGTGCCCCATATAACCACGTCTGCCTCCATGGGCATGCTTCTAATCAATTCCTCAGCTTCCTCCACTCGCCCAGCCCTGCCCAAGAGATCCACCATACATCCGTAATGCTTGATGTTTGGATCTATGTTGTACAAATTTTTCATGCTCATGAAATGCTGCTCCCCTACTTCCACCAAACCAGCATGGCAACATGCACTCAAGACCCCAATGAACGTGATTGAATTGAGTTTAATATGGACCTGTTGCAACTCAGAAAATATTTGAAGGGACATATCTGCATGTCCATGCATAGCCAGCCCACATATAATTGCATTCCACGGTGAGACAGAAGAAACATTTCCTCGGATTTTATAGAACAAGTCTAGTGCTCTGTTGATGCTCCCACATTTGGCATACATGTCAATCAGTGCTGCAGCTAAATTGTCATTCAGAGGGATGGAATTATTACATATGTATTCATGGGCCCATAAACCTTCCTTCAAAGAGCCCAGAGTGGCAATTGAAGAGAGGACGCTAACCATCGTAACTTCGTTTGGCTGGACCCCACTAGCCACCATTTCATGGAAGAGTTCCAACGTTATATCAGGCTGCTCAATCTGAGCATAACCAGAAATCATGGCACTCCACGAGAAGACATCTCTTTCAGGCATTTCACAGAATATTTTCCTTGCCTGGTTAATCATTCCATTTCTTATATATCCCGCAATAAGTGCATTCCAAGATGAGAGATGATCCTTGCTTCCCAATTCGAATTGCAAATGAGCTAGGTTGATCTTGTAGCAAGCTGCATAAAAATGGATTATTGTTGATTGAATGAAATCATTACCATCAAAGCCCCTTCTTATGATCACACCATGAAGCTGCTGACCCTCACTGACTGCCATTGAATGCCCGCAAGCTGAAATCAAATCTACAACCATAACTTCATTTGGTCCTAACCCAGTGCATAGCATTGCCGAATACATAGTCAAAGCTTCCCTTAATCTCTCTGCTTGCACATAGCCATCAATCATTGTACCCCATGAAACAACATCTTTCATGGGAATCCTCTCAAACAAGTCTCTAGCCAAATTGATACGTCCTTCCTTTGAATACCCATTTAGCATTACATTCCAAGAAACTATATTACGCTCTGGCATGACATCAAATAAGATCCTTGCATCCTCCAAACCAGAACAAAGGCAATACATATGCACCAAATTAGTTGAAACAAGAACAAACTCTTCAAGCCCCAATTTAGCTACCATAGCATGGAGCATTCGACCATCACATATCACACCTATATGTGAGTAAGCCGAGATAACGCTTGCCATTGTCACCTCATTTGGGGTCACACCAGCATACCTCATATCCTTAAAAACCTTGGCTGCTTCAATCCAACAATCATGCTGAGCCAAACCCATTATCATGGTCGTGTATGAAACACAGCCTTTGCCAGGCATTATCTCAAACAGCTGGCGGGCAGCATCTAAATGACCAAACTTCACATATCCAGTGATCATAATATTACAAGATACAGAATCCAAGACAGAACATGAATCAAACATCAAGCGGGCAGCCGCAATCAACCCACATTTTGCATACATGTTAATCAAACTATTCTGCACAAAAATGTTCGAATCAAGGCCGGACTTGGCGACGAGGCAATGGATTTGCTGGCCTTGGGAGACCGTCTGGAGGGATGAACAGGACTTCAAAGCTGTAACAAGGGCAAGCTCGAAATCCGAGTTTTGTTTGCGATCGTTGAAGCCATTGAAGAACAGACGGAGTTGGTCTTCTGGGGGCAGTAGCTGAGGAGGAGAAGTTGTGATTGCTGTAGTGGAAAGCCATTTCAGATATGGTGGTGAAATTGAAGGAGAGAGGATTATAAAGCGAAGGAGCGATCCGGGTCTGAGGGAAATGATCATGAGACGAGATCATCACCTCCTTTCGTCGGAGAGTGTTCGGATGAAAGTAGGTTTCGCTGGTTGAGGTTTGAATTAAAAGAATTCAATGTGATTAAAAAATAAATAAGAATAATAATACTATAAATGTTAAATAAAAGATATATCCCTATATAAAACAGATAAAATTCTTTCAATATTTTTTTAAAATTATAGTAAATTTCTAACATTATTTTGAAAAATAATAACTTAATTTCTAAAAGATTCAATTTGGAAATAAAATAATGGAATTAAAATTACCCTGTGCATAATAAATTTAGATTTATTTTAAATTAAAACTTGTTTTTAATTAATCATTAAGTCAACAAAAACTAACAATTATAAAGATGCCATTGAAAATTTAAATATTTTTTATGAAATGTATATATTAGAGTTTTTATGTGTAACATTATATAACTATTAAAATTAAATATGTTGCATAATTTTAATTTGAGCAATTATGTAGTGTCGTGTCTTATATCTTAAAGATTTTTAGTATCCTTGTATCTACGTGATGACATCACATATCTATTTGTACTTTGTTGACCTTATGGGTCATATCCCATTGTGATCATGACAAATACATTGGTATTTAATGTTTACCAAGTTTGTGTGCATGTTCAATTAATAAAATCATATGGTGGCATATGATGACTCAAAGGAAAAATAAAGACCTAAAGTGTTTTAATTGTTGTAATTTATATTCAATTCATTGGGTTTGTAATAATTATTTCAAAGTCTGTAATAATTTATGCATATCATGCATGTAGAGACTATAAGCTCAAGATCATAGATGGACCTTAGGGATCACGTCGATCGACGCCGAATTTTTAAGATTAGCTCAAAAAGTCCTTAGAAAGACCTTAGGATCTTGCACAAGCACTTAGGATAATCCCCCCTATCACATATGTAATTAGGGGTAAACATAAGACTTAGGTCCTTAATTTGTAAAGGCTTCGGGCGACCGAACACGTTGAAAACACCTCGGTCAACTGAATTGTTGAAAAGTCAACAGTGTTGACTTGACTTCGTCGACCGAACCGATTTGAACTAAGTGTCCTTGGTCGACCGAACTCAAAGCCTGACTTTTTCCAACGTCCTCGGGCGGCCGAACTCCATGGTCATTTTGACATCGGACGATCAAATTAAGAGGTTTGGTAGGCCAAACTTAGGTTCAAGCGACCGAACCTCGGACATTTTGAAAATCGCCTTGTTCAGCCACTTGAACCATTTTTCAGGCACCCGAACCTCAAAAATTGTCTTTTCTTGTTGTGAGTGTTTAGGCGACCAAACCTATGACTCAGTCGATTGAAACTCTCGTGTTGGCCTAATTTTACCGAGGATTAATTTTATTAAACACATTTAAATCAAATTTAATAATTCTCCTGGTGTCCCCAATGGTCGTAATTTGTGGTATGTCTATAAATATGAGCTCATTTGCAAGATTAAGATATGATTAGGGATTTAATTAGAAAATATTTTCTTTGAATTTTTTGAGAGCCCTTCTTCATACTCTAATCCAAAATACTCCTTTACTTATTCCCTTGCAAATCTTGTTGAGTGAGATTATCTTGAGAGTACCTACAATCCCCTACACAAGCTATACTCTCTTTGTTTTGATTGAGCGTTGATTTTCTTGTGAGAGTAAGTTATAAATTTTCCCCATTGATTTTAATCCATAAATTCATTTGTGGGGAAAATTTTGAGAGTCTGTGAGTCTTTGCACTATTATTGCAAGACTCTTGAGCTTGTATTGTGTTCTTGTAGAAAGCATTTTTTGCAAGTTTGGATTGCTAATATTTCTTGTGCTTATATTTTTAGAATATCATTTTGAGATATTTAATCACTTTATTCAAAAACTTTGAAACCCTATCTTGGTTGATATATATATTGGTATATTGTTTCAAAGAAAGATTGACAATACACTCTTACACTTAATTGCTCAATGACATTACATTGAGTGGTATTGCACATATTTGCACTGAACTTATAGTTCTTATCTGATTGATGTGCATTGATTATATTGTGCTGAATCGGTACACAATTTGCTTAGTTGAGAGGCATTTGAATTGTACGTAAAATTTCATACTCATTGATTGTATTCCAGGCGCGACTTGGGGGGGTTTGATCTAATCCGGAAGGATTAGTTGTTATGGCCTTCTCCGCCCCGCAAGGAGAGTGTGTAAAGGTTGAGATCAGCCCTGTGAATTTGACCTAATTGTAATCAGTGCTGCTCCACCTGTTAAGTGAGCCGTAGTGGAATCGTTGGGCTTGTGAGCTAGAGGAGGGGACATAAGCAGTATTGGCCGAACCTCGATAACATATCTGGTGTTAGTTTTATTTTCGCAATTTACTTTCTGCAGCTGTATGTTTATGTTTTTTGTTTGAATATTTGATTGACTTTTTCATTACATAGAAAGACCCTAGGTTTGTGTTGTACTGGTTGTGGAATTTGGACCAAATCTAGGAGGAAGTTTTAAATACCCAATTCACTCCCCTCTTGGGAATACACCAATTCCAACATACTTTTAAAAGAATTTTTTTTATATAAATAAGTTTGAATGTTCATGCTTTAAATATATTCTTAATTTTTAAAAATTATAAACTTTGTTACTTACAAAAATATTTTATGCGAGATTATTCACATGCACATGTTTACAAGTACACATACACGATCTTTTCATTCTTTTAGCAACTAAGACATTTTGATTAAACCTAAACACGTATTATATTAATACATTATATAAATATAATGATATATATACATAAAATGATATGTATGTCTACATATAAATATATATATATATCATATGCATATTTTATATGTGTGTGCGCGCCCGTAATATGATATACATTATTTCTATTATATATTCTTTTATAATCTATATATTTGATGTGTCAATATTGGCTTTTTTTTTTTGTTGAAATGCAATAAGGTAGTTTTTTCCTTTTGATTATTTAATTTTGAAATCTTAATAAGTTTTTAAATTATAGGTTCATATCATCAATTTGAATATATCAAATAATTAGATCATAATAATGGGAGACGAAATAGTAACTTTTATGCTACTTAAATGAGAATAGCTAATCAAAGGCAAATGACGGACTGCAATATAATAATCTCCTAAGTAAAATAATATAGTTTTATTGATAAATAAAATATCTCTACTTAACTAGAAAATTTGGTAAATTTAGCGAACGTATATTGTCTCAATTAAAAATATTTACCGATTTCAATAAAGCTATTGTAGGAAATATGTAATATAGCCTCTAGTTGTATATTGTATGGTATTGTGCCATGTCTCATAGGTATATGACTTAATTATTGTGCCACTCGAGATATGTGACGTGGCCTCACCACATGGCCTCTTGATACATGCCTATGCCTAGTATATGACTTCTGGCCTTACAACATAGTTTCTTAATATACATCTATGGCTTTATAGTGGCCTTACACCGTGGCCTCTCAATATATGTATTACCTTAAAGTATGGCCTTCCAATATATGTCATATGGTCGGTCATTGAAAGCCTTCTCTATTTATTTTTTTATTTTTATCTCTTGCTGCAAGCGATTGCTAATGGTCTATGGGTGTGATCAGGACCAAAAATCAAGTTTTGATGTCGACAACGACAGAGGCAACCAACTATGTCCTCGTTACTGACCCCAAATGTTATTGTAGTTCGGAACATTGTCGATAGAGAAAGAAAGAATTTGGTACGAGAGGAGATATTTTGAGAAGCACATACTAATTAGGTTCTAATTTAAGTAGGTGATGACAAGTGCCTGGATCCAAATGATGATAAGCTCGAAAGCCCACAATTAAAAGGCCATAATGATAAGCCATCAAATGCTTGAAGAGTTCATGAAGCACCATCTTTTGTTTTCTTATGTTTATCCACTTACTTTAGGTTTACAGTGTGGGTGAGGAGGCAATTTGCAAGTAATACTGCATGATCCATCCGAAGAGTAACATTAGGGAATGCATTTCGTCGACAATGCTAAATTGAATTGTCTATCCAGCAATGACACATAATGCAAAATTGAAAATATAGAGTTGTGGAAACTAGGCTAGTTGAATGACATGTAGAATGTAAAAAATGAGAGGAAAGCAATTGTCCTTGAAGGCTTCATGCTCATTTACATAAATCATGTAATGACTCCAAAAATAATATAAAAAAATTAAATTTAAAATTAATTAATTATTAATTTTTTATTAAATAATATAATATAATAATATATTAATATAATTTAAAAATAATATATATAAATAAATATATATATATATATATATATGTAGTGACCCGGAAAATAATAAGAATAAGGAAATAAAGAAAAAGGGGATTTTTGGTTTGGTATGGACCAAACCGTCGATGGTTTGGTGGGGGTGCAGAAAAATCGTTGACGATTTTGTAGTTACCACAGTCGGGTAAAAAGGTAAACGATTAAAATGGTTTGGTTAAAGACCAAACCATCGACGATTTTTTGAGAGCCCAAGAAAATCGTCGACAGTTTTTGCTAGGGACAGAATATTATGTAAGGCTGCATGGTCATTTTTTCTTTGCAAAATTTTTAAAACCCTCACTCTCTCTCTCTCTCAGCTGCGAACTCTCCTCTCTCTCTCTCTCTCTCTCTCTCTCTCTCTCTCTCTCTCTCTCTCTCTCTCCTCATTTTCTCACTCTAAACTCGCCCCATTGACGATTAGACTCCGTATCTAACACCTAGCGGTGATCCTCATCAATTTGACCGGAACAGAATTATGTTTTGAGGATCCCAAGCACCACCCCAAAACTGAGGTAAGGAAATGATTAAGGTGTTGATTGGTGGTTTAATTGATTTAATGGGTGCATAAGTCTAGGAATGTGAATATGAACATAATTTTGGGGTTGAATTGATAAATTGGGATTTGTGGAATACAGGGTTTTGGTGTGAATGTCGCAGGCACAGCTTAGGTTCCTGCAGGCATTTCCTCAGGGAATGAGGTAATGGTGATAAATATTTAATTGTTTGGAATTTCATTGATAAAATAGAGTATGTGGGTCCAATAAAATGTGAATGTGATATTATTTTGGAGAAATACATGATTTCAGGGTTTTTGAGTTTTGAATGCCGCAGGAGTGAGTACAGAGATTTTTAACAAGCCTCTCAATAATCAAGTAAGGGAAATATGTTATGCCAGTTATTTTAGATATTTTTACTAGTAAAATATGATATATAGTTATAGTTATAGTTATGTGCTTTCAGAATATGATTTTTGGATAATTTAGAAGTATGAAATTGTGGGTATGAAATTATGCATTTTCAGAAAAATTCAGAAACCTAAATTTTAGGAAAAATCCTACAGATATATATATCTTATACAGCAGAAAAATACAGATTATAGTATATGAGTTTATTTAATTGTGTGGCATGAGAAATATTAGTTTAGTACAGAGTTTTAAACAATTTTTATAGTACCATGATTATATAGTTTTTACAGAACCATGAATACACAGTTTTTACAGAACCATGAATATACAGTTTTTACAGAACCATGATTATTCAGATATTATAGAATCATGGTATTTTAGCTTATATAGAATCATGGTAAAACAGTAATATACAGACATAATATTATATAGTATCATATCCCTAATGGACCATAACAGATTACAGAGTACGATACCGTAGCTAATACGGTATAAATAGTGCAACCACACATCTCAGATAGAGTGTGGAATGACAGTCGATTGTGCCCAGAGGAGAGACGAAGAGCCCTTTGGCAGTCAGGACCAGGTTGAGGGGGGGCAATCGTACTATAGAGATTTACAGTTTGACTTAGCCTAGTAGGTCAGCTAGAGTTAAGTCCAGCACACAAGCCGCACAACCCGAGCATGCGGGGTCAATTCATGCATACAATTATCCATCTAGAGAAGTTTTCATAGTTATATATGTATGTAGATTTACAGAAACCAAGATTTATCTATTATAGCTAAAAGTATGATTAAATAGAAAATTCAGAAACATTTGTATTTTAAGTGACATAGGTGTGAGTTATGATATGCCTTACCCTAAAATGTTATCTCAGCTACAACTTGATTAGTAAATGTATTATTTATATAAACTCATTTGCCACACACTGGTAATAACATATTTCGTCTTACTAAGAGGTGTCTCACCCTAGAAATTCAACCATTTCAGGAAATTCAGGCCATCATGCGAAGCAAGCTCCAAGATAGAAAGGACTTTAGTACTACCCTAGCTGCAAGGTAAGAGTTCAAGTGATGACAAGTGCCTGGATCCAAATGATAGTTATGTGTTTTCAGAATAATATTATTATATTATATATATATATTATATATATTATATATATATATATATATATATATATATATAGTTATGTGTTTTCATAATATAATTTTTGGATAATTTAGAAGTACGACATTGTGGGTATGAAATTATATATTTTTCAAAAAAAATCAAAAATCTAGATTTTAGGAAAAATTCTACAGATATATATATATATATATATATATATTTCTTATACAGTGGAAAAATACAGATTATAGTTGTAACATCCCTCAATTTCTTAACATAAAATATCACATAATAAATAAAATGGTCAACTCGAACCCGTGGGTAGCGGAGACACCTGTCAAACATAGCGGAAAACCTAGCAGCAGTAAACATAAAATCTCAAACATTCAATCATAAAACATAATACCAGAGCTTTCTATAACATTATAAAACTGTACTTCTATACATCCTCATAGACATCAAAATATCTCTAGGGTCGAACATAAAATAACTCTGACCCTATTACAAAATCTTACCCTTCTCACAGGGTAATCTCACTAGCTTAACGGCGGCCTTGACCCGCCGGTCTCTCAGGGGCTCCTGAAAAATTAATTAAGTTTGGGGGTGAGACACTTCTCAGTAAGGGAAAATAAACTAAATACAGCTGTGTGACAACATGAATATTTAATGCATTTATACGTATATAGTACATTTCATAATTCTATAAACATCATCATATCGTACTGGGTAAATATATATTTTCACATCTGTTAATAATCATAACATACATAAAATCATCTGTTATAATTGCAGTACTAAAAACAAACTTAAGATGAATAGCTAGCTGGTGTCATGTATTACCCCTCATGACGAGTTGTGCAGCCCGAAGGTGGGACCCGACAATGGCTGGCCAACCACTGCCGAATCAAATATGTCTATAAGTACGATGAGCCCGCCACACCCTGGTCCGGACTGTCAGGCGGACGTCCACACTCTACTGAAAGCCACATCGACTATCCATCTCCCATCCCCTCGTGGGATGGTTAGCACTAATCTGACGTAGATATCTGATCTACACATATAGCCATGGTACCGAGCCCCTGAACTGAACTAAACTAACATCTTGGTGGTGATAACATATAATACATGATCATATATATAACATCATTACGGCCTCATGCCGAAAATATAGTAATTACGGCCTCGTGCCGAAAACATAAATACATGGCCTCGCACCAATAACATAAATACAGCCTCGTGCCGATAACATAAATATGGTCTCGTGCCGATAACATAAATACATGGCCTCGCGCCAATAACATAAATACGGCCTCGTGCCGATAACATAAATATATGACCTCGTGCCAAAATTGTTTCAGGTATATATATTCTGAAAATACATCATTTATCACATAATCGTCAAAACCATCACAACATAACTCATATTTTCATAATACCTGAAATCATGCTTTGTTCGTAAAATCTTTCACATCATAATACATTTCACATAAAATAATATTCATGCCACACATATGCTGTTAAAAGTCATACTTCATATTCTAAAATCGTGATTTTCCGACACCTCATACATACATATATATTTTAATCATCATAACAGTATTTTCCCAATCGTAAATTTCATTCGTAATACACAATATAACATAAGTTTTTCTGAAAATAAATTTACTCATAATCAATAATAACTTGCATGGAAAATTACTGCTTTAGTTTATTCCCTTATCTGGCTATTGAAAAATTCCTTAGGACTCAAATCCTACGCCCTTAGCGTCCAAAATTCAACTCCTAAAATTTACATTTTTCCCAAATTAATTAATCTATTTCTCCAAAATAATACTCATCTAACCTTCCCTAGGCTCCATATACCTCAAATTAATATTTAAACTATTATTTAACATCCCTACTTAATTTTCCAAATTTTGCCTGCGGGTCCTAAAATTATACCCGCGGTGCTCACTCGGTCCCTAAATTTCAGAAATCCTACTTCAGTCCTAGATGCTTAATATTTTAGCATTTCTAAATTAATGCTAATTAATTAAAAATAAGTCCATTAATAATCGCCGCACCCCAAATTTGAGGTTTTAGCCCGACACCTCCACTAGAATTCCGTCCCACTAAACTTATAGAGAATCATCCCTAAATTCTCGTGGTGGTGTCTGTTCGTCAATTGGGCTTATATTTTGTAAGAAATTAAAGAAAAAGGGAAAAATGGCTTACCCCAGGGAATACGCTTACGCCGCTCCTACCACCGATCCGCTTCAGTAGAAACGACGACAGCGGCGAATGGAGTCCAGTGGTATTTTCGGATTTTCAATCGGGCGAAAATCCGTCACGAAATCGAGGAAAGAGGGAGAGAGAACGTGAGGAGAGAGAGAAAGCTGCGTTGCAGCAAATAATGAAAAGAAAAGAAAAGTAAAGAAGAAGAAGAATAATAACTTTTTAATCTCCTAAAGCTTTCTGAAGCTTCAGGAGGATAATAATAATAATAATAATAATAATAATAATATATTTAATTAATATTAATAATATATATTTTATTAATAAAATAAAAATAAATTTTAATTAATTATTTTTTTTCTTTTTCTTTTAAAATCTGATTAATTAATTAATTAATTAATAATAATAATTTTTTTTTTTTTGAAAATCAATCCACTAATCTTTTATATCTCTTTTTTGGGGTTTTTACAATAATATATGAGTTTATTTAATTGTGCGGCATGAGAAATATTTGTTTAGTATAGTATCATGATTATACAGTTTTTTACAAAACCATGAATATACAGTTTTTACAGAATCATGATTATTCAAATATTATAGAATCATGGTATTATAGATATTATAGGATCATGATATTTCAACTTACACAGAATCATGGTTATTTCAGTTATACAAAATCATGGTAAAACAGTAATATACAGACATAGTATTATATAGTATCAAATCCCTAATGGACTAGAACAAAATTATAGAGTACGGTACCGTAGTTAATACAGTATAGATAGTGCAACCACACATCTCAGATAAAGTGTGGAATGACAGTCGATTGTGCCTAGAGGAGAGATGAAGAGCTCTCTGACAGTCAGGACCAGGTTGAGGGCGCCAATCGTACTATAGAGGTTTATAGTTTGACTTAACCTGCTAGGCCAATCAGAGTTAAATCCAACCCACGAGCCGCACAACCCGAGCATGTTGGGTCAATTCATGCATACAATTATCCATTTAGGGAAGTTTTCACAGTTTTATATATATATATATAATGGTGTGCAAGTTTCTTCAAGAAGCTTGTTTAGATTTTTTTTTTTTGGAAGTGCTCTCTCTCTCTCTTCGATTCCGGGCCAGTTTTACGCCAGATCGACAAATCGAAGCCACCATGACGCTCCTGGCGAAATTCTCTACAAGTCTGCCGGAGCGGATCGTCAGGGAAACGAAGTTGGATTTCATCCCAAATCTAAGGTAAGACTTTATACTCAATATTTGGATTTTTGACAGTTGAAAAAAGTGATATACGCGTAAAAATACTGAACTTTAATACTAAAAATTTTCATTTCCAGGGGTGTTGATTGGGAACGTTGAGAATCATCCCTAAGTTGAGGTAAGACTTTTTAAGTCGAATTTGACTTAGTGGTAGTTATAGAAAATGTTGTAGGTACGAAAATACTAAACTTTAATTCTGCGAGTTTTCATTTTCAAGGTATTGAGTTGAGAACCTTGTGGGTGTGTGGAAGATTTTCTTAGGGGCTTTTCAGAAATTAGGTAAGGGGATAAACTAAACTAATTTTGTTTTGAGAAAATGTATGTATATATATATGTAGCATCTGGTTTCAGGAAAAATAAATATATTTATATATATGATTTATATTTGGAAAATACTGTTTAAATGATGATATGTTGAATACGTGGAAAATTTGTTTAGTGTGGCATGAGTATAAAAATGTTGTGAAATACTGTTTTCTGGGAATGGGGACGATATGGATTTCTATGATGGAAAACCGGCGTACGGGCCGAGATATATATATATATATATATATATATATATGTGTGTGTGTGTGTGTGTGTGTGTGTGTGTGTGTGTGTGATTTGCCGACGTATGGGCCATGCTATGTGGATATGTTTGCCGGCGTACGGGCTGTGCTATGTGGATGAGATTTGCTAGCGTACGGGCTGTGCTATATGATTTGCCAGCGTACAGGCCGAACTATGTGATTTGCCAGCGTACGGGCTATGCTATGTGATTTGCCGGCGTACGGGCCGAACTATGATAAAATGTGTAATTCTGGCGTACGGGCTGATGATTTTCATGAAATATGTATATGTGAAAAATGATATGATTGATTTGATAATTATTGATATGAGATATCCATGTATCACGATTTTAGTATATGTATATGATATCAGAACCTGGTTGGCTTGGTCTAGGCTAACACTTGCACGGTACCATTGCTATGTGTCCATGGTCTTTATGATCATGATATTTGTGTTAACGCCGTTGTACGGAGTGGTGTGAGATTGGATGGTCGATGTGGTTATTTTCAAGAAGTGTGCTATTATCGCCCTTAGTGTACGGACCAGTCTGGGTAGACCCATTGGACCTATAGACTACTGTTTGACTTGACAGAGGTCGACGAACCATTGTCAGGTCCCGCCTTCGGGCCACACAACCCAGTCATGTGAGGGTAATACATGACAACAGCCAACTAACCTACCAGGATTGTTTTATGTTATTATTATTATGACATGAGTTGAGATATGTTATGAAAATGCAGTATGTTCTGCAATGTTGAAATATATATATATATATATATATATATATATATATATATATGTTATATGTTTTCCTAGATTTGATGAAACAGTACTAAATGTGTTATATATGATATATGTTGAACACGAATTACTCATGTTGCCACACATTAGTATTAGTTTATTTCCCTTATTGAGAGGTGTCTCACCCCTAAATTTCATTAACTTTTCAGGAGCCCCGGATAGGAGAGCGGGAAAAGCCCCGCAGAATTAGTGTTGTTTATCTTTTCTCTGCGAAGGGTAAGTTTTGGTAGGGACAGTTAGATTTTGAGAGAATTGTCCCTAGATTTATTTTTGGGTTGTATATACTGAGAGTTAGTGGTTGTAATACTCTGGTATATGTTATGCACATTATGATGAGATGTATATGATTTTATACTTTCTGTTGCGTAAGCTTCTGCTGTATGTTTTGTTATATTCCTGGTACCCACGGGTCCAGGTGGATGGTGACCTACTGAGTTGAATTGTGGGATATGTAGTATTGATTTTATGATGATATTATTATTGAAAAAAAAAATATATACGTGGAAAAATGAGCAAGTCATGACAGTATGTGTGTATTTATGTACATAGTAGAACTCTGGTATTGTATATACGGTTGGATAGTTTATATTTTTCGCTGCTTAGATGGTTGATATTGATGGATAGTTTTCCTCGGTACCACTTTGGGTCTGGGATGTTATAGTGAATTATGGGTATCAGAGTAATAACTGTTGTTGCAAAAAGAATATAAATAAATATAAAAAATTGGTAATAATTATGAGGTCGTTACAAATTTGGTATCAGAGCCTAGGTTGTTAGATTCTGTAGACTTTAGTGTATAGCGGAAAATAATACCAGTATAGGAATAAATTTTGGAAGGGGATAGGAAATGCGGTAGATCAGGATTTTAGTGAGTCAATGTTGGGAATTAAGATGAGAATTTAGGGTTTTGTTCTGTAGTTTGGAGGTAAGATTCCCGTAACGGTTTCTGTGTTTTTCCTGGGGTGTCGATTTCAGGAAAACCATGGTAAACTATCATCAGATTTTGTTTCTAAATTGCAGGATTGAATCTTAAATTTAGAATAAGGACGTTAGGTTAAATGGTGATATGAGGTTCTTAGTTAGATAAAGGCATTAGTTATATTATGAAAATAGGGTCCTCACACTATGTTTTCTATTTTCAGGATAGAACCTGGGAATAGCAACATGAATGCTGGAAGTAGTGGCAATGTGGGGGCTTCCAGTATGGGTGACAATGACTCTGAATAGGTACTACGTAGTGCAGGTCAATAGGTCATGATAGGGATTATGTGGAACTTTAGGGGACAAAATTGCCCACCAGCTGACCCAGGCTGCTCTATCGAGCAATTTACTTGTATGAATCCCCCAACTTTTATGGGAGGAGCCAATCCAATCATTGCGAAGGAATGGATCCAAGAGATGGAGGGTATATTGGCAAGTTTTCGTTGTGCATACGAGCAAAAGGTTTTGTATGCTATTTTTAAAATGATTGGGGAGGCCAAGCATTGGTGGATGTCGATGAAGTTACTTGAAGAACAAAGGCCAGATTCAGCAAACCTAACATGGAACTGTTTTAAGGAAATTTTCTATGATCGATACATTCACTCTTCCACTAAAGATGCCCAGGCGGAGGAGTTTATGAACTTGAACCATAGGAAGAGGCCTACGCCTCCTAGATTTCAAGTAGGTACCAGTTAGGGGCCTTGGAGAAGGCATGGGGGCAGTGGAGGCCAGAAACAGGGAATGGGAGATCGAGTTGAACAGGGTAATCGATCACGCGCTCCTTGTCCAAGGTGTTACAGGAGACATTCGAGAGAGTGCTGAGCGGGGAGAAATGTCTACTACTGTTGTGGTAGACTGGGTCACTTGGCACGAGACTTTCATACCCACCGAAGTAATGCTCCCGCTCCCAGACCATTCCAAGGAAATATCTAGGCACCCCGAGGCAGTCAGCAAAGGAATACCAAGCAGGCGCAGGTCTACACACTAACACTGGGTGATGCTGAGGTAGCTAGCAATGTGGTGACAGATACCATTATAATGCTTTCAATTAAAGCTATTGTTTTATTTGATCTAGGGGCCACACATTCGTTCGTATCTATGGGGTACATTAAATTATATGGGGTAGAAACTCAATTGTTAGACACCAAGTTATCGGTAGCCACACTGACAGGATCAGTAGTGCGGAGTCAAAGGGTACTTAAGGTGTAATAACCCAAAGAATTTTCAGCATCTTGTCGACGAACACAGAGGATTCGTCGACGAGGATATAAAAGGAGCTCGTCGACGAGGATAGGTTTCGTCGACGAGAAGATACCGAGAGGGGTTTTTGAGACAGTCTGAAATTTTTCGACCAGGGAGGAAGTTCATCAACGAAATTATTAAAGGATTCGTCGACAAGGTGATGTGTATCGTCAACGAACCCGACTCTATAAATAGTGGAACCCAGATTTTTCAGCATTATTTGGCACAAATCCTTTCTTCTTTATCTCTCTACACCCCTCCCTCCTTCTCTCTTCGATTCAGGGTCCGTTTCATTTCGGATCGACAATCTGAAACCACCATGATGCTCCTAGCGAAGTTCTCTATAAGTCTACTAGAGCTGATCGTTGGTGGAGTTGGTTTGGATTTCGTCCCAATTTCAGGGTAAGACATTTTATTTAGTATTTGTCTTTCTCTTAGTTATAAGAAATACAATACACGAAAAAATACTGATGTTTTGTTTTGAGAGATTTGATTTCAGGGTGTTGAGTGGAGAACCCTGCGGGTATAGGGTTAGAGTATAGTAGAGATTTTTCAAAGATAAGATAAAAGAAATATGCTATGCTAGGAATTTTTATAATGTTATCAGAGATTTTATACATATATATATATATACCAGCTTATTACCCAGTTTTACAGAATATGAGTTTTAAATGCTTGTGTGGCCTAAGTAGATATTTATGTGATGAAGAACTTATATAGTTTTTACAGTATATCATACTATACTGATTACACAAATATAGACAGTATATTACAGATATTTATCCAGAGCAGTATATTACAATTTTACTCAAATTAGTATGTTATAGTTTTATACAGATCAGTATATCACAGATATTTATCCAGAATGGTATATTACAGTTTTACTCATATCAGTATGTTATAGTTTTACACAGATCAATATATCACAAATATTTATCCAGAATAGTATATTACAGTTTTACTCAGATCAGTATATTATAGCTTTATTCATAACAGTATATACAGTGTTTATAGTATGTCATGTTTCCTATTACCATAACATACAGAGTATACAGACAGAGTATATAGACAGAGTATACAAACAGATATACAGAGATAGCATCAAGCTGCTACAGATACAGTATACAGAGATTACAGTATTTATAGTACAGAAAGATAGCGTTATGGTAATTTTGGAAACATGAAGAAAATAGTAAAAGAGTATATATGTATATATATGGTATCAGATCCCTAAGGAAGATTACAAACAGATACAGTACAGATAAAGAATACAGAGCACAGTACCGTTGCTAGATACAAATAAAGTGCAACCACATATCTCAGATAATGTGTGGGTACCATCAACTGTGCTCGGAGAGTATGCAGCTCCCCAGTTCACTGGGTGGAGGGGGCGGTTTGAGAAGGTAACAGCTAGTCCCGAGCCTAGGAGTGGATGCAGTTTGGCCAGGCTGAGGTAGTGTAAAGTATATTGACTTATCTGGAGGGCCGATAAAATTAAGTCCCACCTACGGGCCGCGTCATGAGAGGTCAAATCATGACATACAGAGTTCTAGGGATAAAACACAGTCATGTATATGTATACAGTTTTACAGTATATGATGAGTATAGTATGATATTAGCAGTATGAAAAGTAGAAAATACAGATGATACAGTTATATTTTAAATTGCGAAAAGAAAGTTATGCTTTACAGATTTACTATTGTATTATAGTTCAGTTGTTATTTAAACAGTATTCATAACTTATTTGCCACACACTAGTAATAGCATATTTCCACTTACTGAGCGTCGACTCACTCCATGACTTTAACATTTTTCAGGTGAGCCATATGGGTGAGCAGATTAGGCTCGCAGATAGAAAGTTTATTTGATTACCCTGGTTAAAGGGTAAGTCTGTGCAGGGTTTTGTAGTTTGGGACATATATTTTTGGAGAGAGATGTATTATATAGTTATGGTTTAAAAATACGGATTTCTGGTATTGTATGATGTGTATGGATGTATGAATTACGTTTCTACTGTATAGGTATGATTTTATATTCAAATTTACCCTGGTACCTTCCGAGGCTCAAGTTTCATAGTGGGGGGTATCAAACTAGTTCATTTATATATATATGAAAAAATGATGTGAATTTTGAGGTCGTCACATAAGGCGTGCCTAGTAGATATTCAAAGGAGAGTATTACCAGCTGACTTAGTAGTGTTAGACATGTATGGGTTTGATATAATTTGATATGATTTTGGGAATTGACTAGTTAACTACTAATTATGCCAGTATTGATTGTCATCAGAAAGATGTGATATTTAGGCCTCCTAGAGAGTAGGAGTTTAGATTCGTAGGGTCTTGTGTGCGCACCCCACCAAAGTTGGTGGCCAGCTATTCAAGCAAGGAGACTACTCTGGGATGGTTGCCAGGGGTACATAGTTTGTATAAAGGAAATGCTAGACGAAGAATTGAAACTTGTTGATATTCTAGTAGTCAGAGAATTTTTAGATGTTTTTCCAGAGGAATTACCTAATTTACTATCGGATCGTGAAGTTTGCTGTTGATTTACTTCCAGGGTCGGTACCGATTTCTAAAGCACACTACAAAATGGCTCTATCCTAATTGAAAGAATTGAAAGACCAGTTGCAAGAATTATTAGACAAAGGGTTTATCAAGTCTAGTGTGTCGCCTAAGGGAGCGCCAGTTTTATTTGTAAAGAAGAAAGACGAGACGATGAGAATGTGTAGACTACAGAGAAATAAAGTGACAGTTAAGAAACAAATTTAACCAAAGCTCCCCAAGGAAACCCAACGAAATAGGAGTTGACGTTGAGCCTTGAATGACCCTGATTTTTTAAATTAAGACCCTAATCCTTCAATCGACTTCTTCTAATTTCAATCAAGTCTCTAAAAAATAAAAAATGTGGTTTAGAGTTGAGTCTTAGGTTTTCACGCAAACTGTTAGGAAAGGTCTATGATAATTTTAACCAACTCCTTTAGTTGCAAAATTAACCTTGTAGGGTCCCATAGTTCCAATATAATGACCCGAAAAATAATGGTATTTAAATAATAAAGAGGGAGAGAAATGGAAATAGTAACAGAAGGAGGCAGCCGACTTAGCGTCCGTCGATGACATTGCACTTTGGGATGCAATGACCAGGAAAATTTATCAGGTCCTCATCGATGAACACAGGGGATTCGTCGACGAGGGTACAAAAGGGCCTCATCGACGAAGACAAGTTTCATCGACGAAAAGATACCGAGAGAGGATTTTTTGGAAGTCTGAAATTCGTCGACGAGGGTGCAGGTTCGTCAATGAACTTTCTATAGGACTCGTCGATGAGGTAACATGTCTTGTCGATGAATCCGGCCCTATAAATAGCTAAAACTCAAATTTTTACGCACAAAATTCACAGAAACTCTCTCTCTCTCCTCTCCCTACGGTTCCACCCTCTTCTCTTTTCGATTTTGGTCCCGTTAGTCGTCGGATCGACGATCGGAGGCCACCACGATGCTCTCAGGGAAGTTCTCTCCAAATCTGCTGGAGCGGATCTGTGACACCCCGACCCGCCAAGTGGGGCCCAAGTGCCACGTGTTCCAATCACCTGTATCTGATACCATAATTAACATACACGTAGCAGCACATGAATAAATAACCTCAAATAAAATACCAGAGTTCTATATAACAACCAAAAACCAACACTACAACATCCAAATATCTGTATCCACAACCAGCATTTAAAACGTAATTCCATACAAATATATCTATATATATATCAATATCTCACAATATCCCAAAAAGAAACTACCACAAACAATCTCAGCCTAAGCCTTCAAACCCAGTCTCCAGAAGAACTTGAAAAATTGTTAATCCATTAGGGTGAGACACTTCTCAGTAAGGGTGGAATAAATTATAATAGTGTGTGACAATTGAGTTTTAATATTTACATATCAAAATAAACTGCTTCTCATATAATATCAATAACAACTGAGAAAATGTACCATTAATAACATTCCCGACATCCAATATCACACACACATTCAATATGCACAAGTACATAATTTTTATGTAGGTGAAAGTCCCCAAGGATAGGGAAGATTACCCGCCCATACAAGTAGCTTCCCTCTGCTCTGGTACTAAAAACTACCTACTAAAGCACTCACTTTACTCAGTAAGCCCTTAGGTGAAGTATTACCTCGCCGCCAGTACACACATCTTTATTATTTTAAAGGCGAAGGTTTTTGAGGATCGGGATGTCTACCCGCCCATACAAGTAGCATCCCTTTGCACTAATACCAAGAAACTACCTAGCAGAGCACTTGCCTTTCTCAGCAAGCCCCTGGTGGTATGTTTACCTTGCCGCATGCACACACATGCATTCACAATATGCTATGCTATTATTTTTATGCTATAATTAAATTCACATGCGCACAACACATCCACACAGGAATCATGCATCTCATACTTCATCTTCCAATGTCCTCAGTACGTGGCCCACACAGAGCAACTATGTACATGTCAGTACGTGGCCCACACAGGTACCTACGTACTTCTTATCTACACGTGGCCCACACAGGTATCACTAACCACACAGGGTACATAACATGGCCCACACAGGTGCCATTATCCACACATGATATAACGTGGCCCACACAGGCACCACTACCCACACAGGGTGTATAACATGGCTCACATAGACGCCATTATCCACACAGGATATAACGTGGCCCACACAGGAACCACTACCCACACAGGATATATAACATGGCCTACACAGGCGCCATTATTCACCAGTATCCAACACCATGACCTACCCGTCATACATCAGTAGAACAAGCTCCTCGACCTGCCAATGTCCTACCCCATATAAATAACAATACGACGAGCTCCTCGACCTGCCAACGTCACATCATCATTTATATATAGGTAATATAACAACCTCCTCATGCCAACGTTATATTGAGATGCATACGAATAACCACACAGTTAGTTCACACAAACGCATTAAATCATTTCCACACAGGAATCCAACAGATTAATACATTCTCACACAGTAATCCAAAAGATCAATACATTTCCACACAGTATCCCCACAGATCAATACATTTCCACACAAGAGTCAAACATAACAACTCATTCATCATTTCATAATCATTTCAAACACCCCCACATGCAAATCCAAATACCACAGTAATTCATATTCAATTTATTAGGAAAATTACTCTCATGTCACACGAATTTAATATCATAAATAATTATCCAAAATATAATCTTAAACTAAATCATCATTTTCCAATAATCAGGCTATTCTGAAAATCATATAGATAAATAATAAATTTCATATGCTCGTAAATAATCGATTCACCTTAATAAAATACTGATATAATTTTATTCCCCCTTACCTGATTCCCTGAATTATGCTTGTAGGGCTCCCAAACTTATACCCGCGACGCTCACCTGAACCCTGATTCAATCAAATCAGCCCCAATAAAATATTATTTTAACATTTCCTAATTTATAATAATTAAATAATAATTAATTTCTAAATAACACATTTATCCTAATTTTGGACTATTTCTACAATAACCCCACGAGAATTTCACTCTGCTAGACTTGTAGAGAATCATCCCTAGATTCTCGTGGTGGTGTCCGATCGTCTATTTGGTTTAAAATTTAGGAAAAATTGAGATAAAAATGAGAATTTAGCTTACCCCATGAGATATGCCCACGTTACTCCTACGACAAATCCACTTCAATAGATATGTCGGTGATGAAGAATGGAGTTCGGTGGTATCTTCGCATTTACAATTGGACGAAAATCGATCGCGAAATCATAAAAAGAAGAGGAGTGGAGAGTGAGAGAATATATTTAATTTTTTTCTTTCTCTTCCTTTCTTTCCTTTCTTATCTACACGTGAGAAGGAATTTCTTCTTTCCTACTGTTTTGTTCCAGCAGGAAAACTTACGCACTAAGTTTTCTTTTTCTTTTTTCTTTTTTTCCTTTATCCTTTCTTTAACCTTATCATATACTTATATATATATATACTTATATATACTTATACATATTACTTACATATATACTTATATATATATATATATATATAATTAAATATACATATATATATATATATATCCACAATCCTCAAATTTCTTAATTTAATTAATTTTCTTAATAATAATTAATTAATTAATAATAATAATTTATTATTATTTATTTATTTATTTTTTATTTATTTTTTGGGTCGTTACAGGATCGTTGGTGGAAGCAAGTTGAAATTCATCCCTACGTTGATGTATGACTTTTTATTCAAAATTTGATCTTTTCGCAGTTATAGGAAATGATACTCACGTGAAAATACTGAAGTTTAGTTATGGGAGTTATTGTTTTCAGGGAGTTGAACGGGGAACCCTCCGAGTGTAGGACTAGAAATTTTAGGGGGTTTCTTTCCAGTGTCAAGTAAGGGAATAAACTAAAACAGTTATTTTCCACGCGTATTATTATTATTTATCAATAAATTAATTTTCAGTAAAGCATGTATTATATTTGAATATTATTAAAAAAATGCTTATTTGGGAAAATACTACTGTTATACAGGAAATGTAATTTTAGAATGAAATGTACGAATTTACTCAGTTATGCGTGGCATGAATATTATTTTTCATGAAAAGTATTATGATATGACAATTTTATGAGTAAAGCATGTTTTCACGAATATGAAATAATATAGTATATAATGATGTTGAAAATACATGATAATTCATTTATTATTCATAATGATATGTATGAGATATTCGGCGCAAGGCCATGATTGATAGCCGGTGCGAGGCTGTGTTTTACATATGATTTCGGCGCGAGGTCGTATTTATGAAATGTTTGGCGCGAGGCCGTATTTATGAAATTATAGAAAATGTTATCAATCCATTTATGTTAAATGCTATATTATCATGTATCATATGTTATCAGAACTCGGATGTTAATTTAGTTCAGTTCAGGAGCACAGGACCGTAGCTATATAGATCAGATTTCTATGTTCAGATTAGTGCTAACTACTCCACAAAGGGGTGTGAGATGGATAGTCGATGTGGCTTTCAATGTAGAGTTGTAGACGTCAACCTGGCAGTCCAAATCAGGGTGTGGCAGACCCATCGTACTTCCAGACATTTTTGACTCAGCAGTGATCGGTTAGCCATTGTCGGGTCCCGCCTTTGGGCTGTACAACTCGTCATGGGGGGTAATACATGACACCAGCTAGCTATTCATCCTGGGTATGTTTTCAGTATTATTAGCTATACCAGACAGTTATGATTAATATGATTTATAGAAATATGAAAGTATACGTTTTTGCAATTATTAAATGATGAATGTTTTCTGGTATAAAGATTGTACTATATATCTATATTATCATTAAGTATTCATGTTGCCACATAACTGTATTTAGTTTATTTTCCCTTACTGAGAAGTGTCTCACCCTCGAACATTAAACGATTTTCAAGGAAGCCAGAAAGACAGGCGGATCGAGGTCGTCGTTGAGATAAAGTGGTACTACCTCGTTAGGAGGGTAAGTTTTGATCTAGGGGCGGGAAATTCATGTTTTGTAGGTCCCTAGATATGAGTATATTTTTTGTATTTTTTTGGAGATTGTATGTAAATACAATGTTTGAGATTATAGTTAACTCTGGTATTATGTATTTTGTGGGAATGAGGTTGATGGTTTACATTTATTGCTGCCTAGGTTCCTCTATGTATGACAGGTGTCCTCGCTACCCACAGGTTCGGGTTGACTATTTTATTTATTATGTTCTATTATATGATTAGTTAAGTAGGACGTTACATCCAAAATCAATTCCCCTTAGGTATTAGGGTTTGAGTCTTAGGAGCTTGAAAATTGAGTCCTTTTAAGTTGAGTATCTCAAATTTAGCTAATTTCAAAACCAATTTTCCTTAGTTGAGGCCTGTAGTTTCCAAATTCATTGTAGGCTGGGCTTTAAGGTCCTTTATGTTGGCCTAATAAGGCTTACAATTCTTATTTTGATGATAACAAATCAAATGATATATTTAATATGTTTCAAGTAAAAGTGTTCAGGAAAATAACAGAGCTCAAGTGTTTAAGAAAGTTCATGGATTACAAAAAGCATGAAGAATGAAGTCATATTGTGAAAAGCTCAAAGGAAAGAATGCAACTACAAAGATGGTGGAAGAACAAGTTTTGAAGACTAGATTATACTTTTAAGGATATTCTCAAATGTAAGTACTTCAAAGTAAATCTTAAGTATAAAGAAATTTGAAGCTCATAAAAATTCAAAAATATGTTTTTATATATATATATATATATACTCAAAAGAATATTTCTTAAATCCATAAAAAGAAAGGGTTTAAGAAAAGAAATTTTTTTTGAAATAATGAAGTTTTTAAACATATTTATTTCAAAATATTTGGAAAATAAAAAATATTTTTTAAAACATATATACTCTAAAAGGTATTTTTTTTATAAATAAAAAGGGCTTAAAAAGAGAAGATTTTTTAAACCATGCTTTTAAACATATTTATTTCAAAATATTTGGAAATGAATTTTAGAAATCCTTGGGAGTAATGGATGATTTCAAAAAAACTCTATAAATAGTTCTAATCTCAAACATTTTAAATTAGAGAAAAGAAAGTACAAAGAAAGAGAGAAAGAACTTTGATGAAATATTCAAAAGAATTTTGAAATTGAGAAATCCTCTAAAGTTTCCAGATCAAGTGCTTTTCAACAACTTTTCTGATCCAGAGATATTCAAAGCTTTTAGATCAAAGTAAGTTTTTTTTTAAAGGTTTTAGATCAACTAATCTTCAAGTATTCAAAATTTTATTTTCAAAGGATCTGAAATTCTTTTAAGATAAACTCTCTGATCTGAAATCGATTTACATTCTGAAATTAAGTTTTCCAACGATCAAAATTTTTATCTTCTTTGGAAAATTATTTGATAATCTATACCAAGTAATTGAGCTTGAAATTTCTTATATTTAAATTACTTTGAGGTATAAAGTGAGCTGATTGGTGTATTAATTCACTCTACTGTGAGAGTTTTCTTTTGTACACATATTCTTCGTTATCTTTCTTAAACGATTCTGAGTTGTTGAATCGTTGAACCAAATAAGGGGTTGTTATTTGGAGAGGTGGGCTCTAGCCTAATTGAAGGAGTGCATTGTAAGTTGGTATTGTTCCACCAGGTAAAGGAACTGAGATAGTGAAATCCTTTGGTGTTTTTGCCAAAGGCGAGGACGTAGGCTGTGTTGAAGCCGAACCTCGTAAAAACTCTTGTCTACTTCTCCCTACTTTAATTTACGTACTTTATTCACTTTTGTTATAAAATTTATGAGTGCAGGTTGCAGGATTTAAATTAAGTTCTTGATCAATAGAAAGTACGTTTTGATTAATCTTTTGCGGAAACCCAAAAGGGGAGTACGTTGATTAATTTGCGGAAATCTTTAATCAAGTAAAGTGAAGAATAAAAGGTTACAGGGAAAGCGATGGAAGCCTAAGTGTTATTGATTGATTGATTACGTTGATTGAATTATTATTTTAAATTCCGGTTTTCTTAAGTGTTGTTATATATATTGTATTTTGCTGGGTTATTAAAATTAGAAAACTTAAAAATCAAATAAAATTAAAAGATTTCCAATTCACCCCCCCTCTTGGGAAGCTATTCTTCATTTCACTTTAATTTTAGAATTATTGTTCTCCATGATAAGTCTAGGTCTTATTCTCAAATTTTTCAATTTTAATCTCAAAATCCAAAAAAAAATAGTTTAGAAATCAATTTTCTTTGTAATAAGTCTAGGATTTTAATTTCAAAACCCAAAAAAATTGGTTTAGAGTCCTCGTAATAGATCGAGTGTGGTCCTTTAATTCCAAAGTCAGTGTTCTTCATAATAAGTTTAGGACTTATCCTCTAAGTTTCAATTTTAATTTCAAAGCCTAAGAACTTGTTTAGTTAATCGAGCCCTTTAAGTTTCCACGAGTCCGGGAATTTTCAAAGTTGGAATTGAACTTCCAAAATCTTTAACTATTTTTGAAATTGGGTCTTAATTTTAGGACAGGTCATATTGGGTTGTTCAAGTCATATTCACTGTTTTGTTGGTGATTCAAAGATGGTCAACTCATGAAGCCAAAATTAAAATTCATTAAAGGGGGGAAGGTGCACGTGTGCACGTATAGGGAATGTGAAATAAGAAGTTACAAATAAAAATTACAACAGGTAAGTACCAGGAAATAAAATACAAAACACCAATAAGGTGTACAAATAGAAGTTGTAGGAAAGAAAAGTCGGGGGGTACATACATCAGTATACAAAATACAAAAAAATAAAAACAAATAAAAAATGCAAAATACAAAAAGCAAAAAGAAAGATCTTGCGCCCACCATTCTTGGGCCACCACCTAGCCAAAATTCCAGTGCTACAACATGGGGCTCCAATTCACCTGCACACAGAAAAGAAGAATAAAAGTTAGTTAGCCAGAAATTCACAAAATCATAAAAAGGAAATCACAAGTGAGTTTGTTAGAAGGAATTATTCCCTACCAGGTGGAGGGCAAGACTATTAATTGGCGCCAAAATGCACCCATAGGCTCCTTATAAATAGGGAGCCCCAGCACTGTAAATAGACATAGTAGAGAGCGCAGAAGCACCCTGCAGAAATTGAGAGAAAAAAAAGAAAATAATAGAGTAACTTTGTAGAATTAGGGAGAGATTTGTGCAAAATAGAGAGCCAGAGAGGGTGTCGCCAAGATTCAAAAAGCTCTGTAGAATACAGAGCGATCAGGATTGCTCTCTAAGCACACCACCCTGAGTAGAAAATAGAAGACACCCCAAGGTGTCATCCTCTTCCGAGTCTAGAATTCAGAACCGAGGAGCTGGTTCCCCACCCGACATCTAGCCAGATATAGAAAGAAGAAGGAAAAGACTAGAGGAGGGGAAGACCTAAGGTACATCTATTCAAACTTGCCATTTACTATCTTTTCAAATTGTAAATTGTGTTGTGAATAAGTGTGAGTGCAAGTGCCTTAGGTTTGAATCCGGATTTAGACCCATACTCGAACCTATACCCGAATAGAGATCCAAACCCCTAGCCATTTGACCCCAACCCATTGATCTGAACCCAGGTTTGGGCCCAATGCCCTTTTGAAAGCTTCAACTCATTTATAAAAATTGTGTTGTTTTTGACTTGTTTTTGCTTAATTGTCTTTGTGTTATTTCAAAAATTCAAGAAAATTATGAAAATTTCAAAAAAATGGAAGAAAAATCAAGAAAAATATTTTTGAAGATAAGGATCATTTTTGACACTCTTTGAAGTTCTAAAACCTCTCGAAATATATTACCTTTCACTTAGAAATTCTACAAAGATTTCAAAACCGTGGGAGTGTATTTTTGTAAACTATTTTCTCGATTTTTCATCCCGATGATTTCAAAGGGAGGCATGAACTCTTTGAAATACGATATGTCTCGGTTATGAGGGAATACCTATATAATATTTTCATTTTTTTTATTTTTGGAAAGGAGAAATCTTAAAGGCATATTATGATTAGTTTAAGGGATAATTTTCGATTAATCTGGTACCGTTCGTAAGAACGGGTGTGTAGGGGGTGCTAATACCTTCCCCTTGCGTAACCATACTCTCGATCCCGACTTTGGCAATGCAGACCAATTCTACCCTTAATTAGGTAGTACTCAAGTGTTCTACCACACTTTAAAAGGTTAGTGATGACTCCATCACACCATGTTTTCCACGAAAATATTCTTTTCAAAATTCACCCTTTTTTCTAGTTCGCAGCCATTTTTTCTAGTTCGCAACCGCACCCACCAGTGATAGTGGGTTTGGGACGTCACGACAAACAAGTATCCTCTTCCCCGTATTGATGATTTATTTTATCAATTCCAGGGAACCCGGGTCTACTCTAAGATTGATCTTCGGTCAAGATACCATCATGTAAAAATTAAAGCAGAAGATATTCCGAAGACAGCCTTCCTAACCAAGTATGACCACTACGAGTTTTTGGTTATACCCTTTGGATTAACCAATGCACCAATAGCGTTTATGGACCTAATGAAACGGGTATTCCACTAGTATTTGGACCAGTTTGTTGTTATTTTCATTGATGATATTCTGGTGTATCAAAGAGTTTTGAGGAGCACGAAGATCATCTAATGATGGTGCTATAGGATTTGAGAGAAAAGAAGTTGTGCGCTAAGTTTAAGAAATGTGAATTTTGGCTGAGGGAAGTTATGTTCCTTAGACATGTGATCTCCGGGGATGGTATTTTGGTAGATCCGAGAAAGATAGAAGCGGTGATGAATTAAACCAGACCGAGGAATGTTCAAGAGATTTGAAGTTTCTTGGGTCTAGCGGGATACTACCGATGGTTTGTAGAGGATTTTTCTAGATTATCAGGTCCTCTAACATGGCTAACGAGGAAAAATGTAAAATTTGAGTGGACCGATGAATGTGAGCAGAGCTTTCAGGAGTTGAAGTAGCGACTTGCCACCGCACCAGTTTTGACCATCCCATCAAGGGATGGAGATTATGTGATCTACAATGTTGTGTCTCTAAGAGGACTTGGGTGTGTATTGATGCAGCAAGGAAAAGTTGTGGCATATGCTTCTCGGCAACTCAAGGAATATGAAAAGAACTATCAGACGCATGATTTAAAGTTGGCTGCAGTGGTGTATGCCTTAAAGATATGGAGGCATTATCTGTATGGTGGGAAATGTGAGATCTTTACAGATCATAAGAGTTTGAAATATTTATTCACACAAAAAGAGTTGAATATGAGGCAGAGGAGATGGTTGGGGTTAATTAAAGATTACAATTGTACCATCAGTTACCACCTAGAGAAAGCAAACGTGGTAGCTGACGCCTTGAGTCAGAAATCAGGAAATGCCTCCATGTCAATAGTGGTGATGCAAAGAGCCGATTTTAATATTTTTGATGACGACGCTCTGAGGTTTTGTACCAGAGTGTGTGTACCTGCAAATGCTGAAATTAAAAGAACCATCTTAGAGAAGGTGCATCGATCCTTGTATACAGTGCACCTAGGAAGCACTAAAATGTACAGAAATCTTCGGGAATCCTTTTGGTGGAGCAATATGAAGAAAGAGATAGCTGAGTACGTAAAGCAGTGTTTGACGAGCCAGTAAATAAAAGTTGAACACCAGAGACCGGTGGGACAATTGCAGCCACTCTACATTCCTGAGTGGAAGTAAGAATATATTTCTATGGATTTTATTACAAGATTACCACTGGCATTGCATGGATAAGACGTCATCTGGGTGGTTGTGTACCGATTAACGAAGACTGTCCATTTTCTTCCCATCAAAATTAACTATTCCTTGAGCAGATTGGGAGAGTTGTACATACATGAGATACCTCCTAGACTACATGGCGTGGCAGTATCCATTATATCGGATAGAGACTCATGGTTCACATCACAGTTTTGGAAGAATTTGCAAATGGCCATGGGTTCTCAGTTGACATTTAGTACAACATTTTATCCTTAGACAGATGGTCAGACGAAAAGAATGGTACAAATACTGGAGGATATGCTGCAAGCATGTGTGCTGGACTTCGGGGGTAATTGGATCTAATATATGTCACCGATCAAGTTTGCTTATAATAACAGCTATCAAACCAGTATTGAGATAGCACCATATGAGACTTTATATGGTAGGAGGTGTCGATCCTCGTTATACTGAGATGAAATCGATGAAAGGTAATAACACATTTGATCCAAATTTCAACAAAATTCCCTTCAGCTCAGTAATGCTAACAAAATAATTAGATAATTAAAACTAAAACCTATAGCCTATATTGTTGTTGTATTTACTATTATTATTATTATTATTATTATTATTTAGTGATTACTAACACTAATGAGCCAAGAAAAATGCCTTCAACCACATGTATTGACAAAAATAGATTCAATAGATTCATATAGTCAATCCCATCTTGTGAGGCTCGTGGCTTCTTATCATCCTCGTTATATTACTAACATTAATTTTTTATTCATATTTGAGAGCATAAAATTCAAATTTAATTAAAATAGTGTATAATTATATTAATTTTTCTTCAAACCCACACAAATCTAAATTTAAATTTCAAAATTCATCCTCCCACATTCAAATTTGAATTTGTATAGATTTAAACAAAATTCAATACTATTTTATACTAATTTTAATTAAAATTTACATACTTCAAATTTAAAGCAACATAAAGCATAGCTTTCAAATCTTAGATTTGAGTTTGAGATAGATTTGAACAAATTTTAATACAATTTTATATTATATTTTACCTAAACACCATAAAAGTCCAAATCTAAGGCCTAAGGCCTATTCAAACATAGGGTGAGTTAAATTCCAAAGCGAATAAAGAGTTAAAAATGGCTAAAGATTGAAGCTGATTATAATAAGCAAAGAACATCCACTTGCTACTTAATTATATTTATTGGCATTAAAAATGCGTAAAATGCCCTTCCACAAAAAGAGGGGAGACCTCCTCACATCATAATGTGGATACAGGAAATGTCCTCCTACTTAATATATTAGGAGATTAGATCTGCCGCCAGACTGTAGGATTATAGGCCCCAAAAAAAAAAAAAAAAAGTTCTGATCAAGTAATGTTTTCTGGGAAGAAGATGAAGAGCATCCGATATTCAAGAATTTTTTATATTTAAAGAAAAAACAAAAAAAAAAACAAAAAAAGATAAAAATGGAGAAACGAGTTGAACCCAACGGCAGAACCAGCAGCAGCAGTCAGCGATGATCTGCTCCATTATGAGCCACATAGGCCAGACTCCTGCAAATAACATTGCAATTGAAAATTGTAAAGTCATCTATACAGAGTATCCAGCAAGAAAAGAAAGAAACGAAAACCAAAAATCTACACAGAATCGACTTGTTCATCACAAAACTACTCATTGGTCGCAAAGCATTCACAAAACTACATGGTTTATCTTGCTTGTCGCTAAAGCTAAACAATGTACACAATATAGATGTAGGTGGATATTTCAACATGGAGCCAAAAAAGTCACATGCACTCTATAGCACACTTGCAACAAACTTACGAGAAGCGAATGAGTGATCCACAAAACTTGGGACAATTCTTGGATGAAAATGAAACCAAGACATCAATGTGGGCCCCAGATGAGGACAGCTACTTCTCCACTCAAAGTTATTTTTTCCATCCTACAAATCACTCCAGGGTGTATTTTGGTAGTTTTCAGAAACTTCAGGGATGCATTATTCAGAAAACCTGGGGGGTATTTGGACTTTATCCAATATAAATTGCTATATTGGACAAACAGGAGAGTGACCATAGCTCTAGGTTGTAGACAAGTGTAAAGCCATTGTGTAAAATATGAAACCATGGTAATGAGAATGCTCAGAAACCAGTTTGTAACTTCCTAAACCCACTTTCCAAGGGCCAAGGCATGACAAGAATCAAATGGAACTTCCTGCTACTGAGGTGGTTAGCAGTAGCAGATGGCAAGGGGCAGAATAACGTGCCACCACTACTGGAATGATAATGGACCAGGCAGAGGACCAAACCAAACTAAATTAGGAGGAGAGCTGAAATCACAAAGATCAACTGTAATGAGCTCAGGTTGCCAGTGCTTATCCTGGTTCAAATACATTCTTTGTTATACTAGCTGCGGAAGGACCACTGTGCTTGTAAGGAACATGCTTGACAAGAACAACGTTTTAATAATTTAGACACATCCAAACTATGTAATAAAGTAACACTCAATTTTAAGATCCTCCTCCTTGCCTCATTTCCAATTCAACCCCTACCCAAGACAAAATGTAAGGAAACTGCTTTAATAAAAACAAACATTTAATAACTTGGAAAGAGACAATTTCGCATCTAAACTATATAATAAAGTAACTCTATTTTAAGATTCTCCTCCCAACCCCATTTTCAGAATTCCATCCAAAAAGCAAATTCGCAGCAGTTCTTTTTCTTTCTTTTTTTTCCGGGTGCTTGGGGGTGATAGAGGCTGGGGGTGGTTGCAGATGGGGCCAGGATAGCACCATTTGCTATTCTTTGTGGTGGTATTAGCAATATAATGACAGTTGTAGGAAGAGATGTACCCCAGTTCAGAAATATAAGCCCTACAAGGGGTTGCAAATGTCCAATTATATGTGCACTATAACAGTAACCCTCTCCTTGTCAAATTGAGATTCAAATCATGAACCAAAACCCAATTTTAGGAATTGGTAACCAAAAACATATCAAACCAAAACATTTAGTACAAAATCCTAGAAGACAAGTATACTTGTAAAGCAAACAAAATATGTTGAAAATGAAACATTTTAAGAAATATTGTTCAATCATGTTTCTAATAGTAATGGTGATTGTCTTTAAAGCAAGTGATGGCATAAGTCCCGCCATGATCATTTCACCTCAAACGTAAATGACAGAAACTACATATATAACTGAAAATTCATGACCAAACAAATATATATTTGATACAATATATATTCAGGCTTAAAAGTATTAAGATGCAACAAAAGATAGACACGTCATTGGATTGTGTACAAAATGGACTACTGGACTTTAAAAAAAAAAAAAGAAATGAGTGAACAAAAAGCCAACTGACAAAAAACCTGAACTTTGTGGAGTTTAACTGAAAAATCATATTTTATAGGCATACTTTCTCTAAGAACTAGAAAGCAAGAAAAACTAATGAAAAACCAAGATACATTTTGTTCATGGAATGAAATGAAATGTGATAGAAAATAAAAATTGTACAGGGATATAATAATTTACAAGAAAGTCACTCACGTAAATGTTTTTATTGTTCAATGGAACAATCTACCATGAAATAGGATAGATGTTCACATGGTGAAATTTAGGAATAATCATTCCTTGTTCATTCAATGTTTCAGATTAACATTTTTAAATTGTCATTTGCTTATAGAAGACAATATTTTTTTTTTACTTCTGTAAGCTATCAAACCTCCATACAATGCCCCATTATACTCCTAGGAATAGACATTCCACAAAACTAATGTAGCCTAAGAAAGACTAATAAAAAAATAGAAAACAAATCAATGTTTTAAAAGGCGTACGTGAGGCGTGCCTCATTTTGGGCATAAAACGCCCTAAGGCATAAAGCCTCAAATGTGTACTCCTCAAGGAAAAAATTGCGCCTTCTACGCCTCAACTAGGAATGCGTACACCTTTTGGGAGCACCCGAGTAAAAAAAAAAAACTAACAAGTTGATAGGGTTTTGACGCTTAAAAAAAAATACTAACAAGTTGATAGGGCTTTGACAAGCGTCAAAAACCCCCTCTCTCAATCAAGCTTCTTTCTTCCAAAGCTTCGAAATCTTTCTGACGACACCTCCACCTTCTCGTCTCTCTCCAACGAGTCGTTGACTGCTTCCAAGATATCATCTCTCTCTGACGACCCCTTCAAAGCTCTCGTCTCTTCCCAAGCTAGGGTCTAGCTTCAAAGATTCCTCTAGCTTCTCGCCTCTCTCCGATGAATTGTCAACTGCTTCTGAGGTATCGTCTCTCTCTGACAACCCCTTCGGAGCTCTCGTCTCTTTCCAAGCTAGGGCCTGGCTTCGAAGACTCCTTTAGCTTCTCGCCTCTCTCCGACAAGTCGTCGACTGCTTCCGAGGTATCGTCTCTCTCAGACGACCCCTTCAGAGTTCTGGTCTCTTTCCAAGCTAGGGTCTGGCTTCGAAGACTTCTCCAGCCACTCGTCTCTCTCCAGCGACCCTCTACAGCCTCTCATTTCTCTTCGTGACCCGCTACAACCTCTCTGCTTCGAGTATCCAACTCTCACTCTCACAAGTTTTGTTCGCTGCAGCTGCTTTTGATTCTTAGAAGTTAGAATCTTGGATGATGAGACATTGCGATGCTTTAATTTGGCTTTTTCTCTTCTTTTTGTAATGTTTTGACCTATATGATATTTAAAAATTATGTTTTTATTTTTTTCTCCATTATTCCAATTTTTTTCTCATTTTTTTACTATATATGAATTGATTTTATTTATTAATTATTTAAAAAAATACTCTCCCAAGATACTTACACCTTAAGGCTTACGCCTCGACTCGTGGAGGGTAAAACGCCTCACCTTACGCCTTCGCATTTTAAAACATTGAAACAAATAAATAGGTAAACTGAGAAGTCTCTAAAATTTCAAAGCCACCTCGAGGCTGCAGCTGACCAGCACTACTGTGTTAAAGAGCAACTACTTCAAGTCTTCAGCGGAAAAACAAGACAAGTCCCAAGACTTAGAGAAATGAAGGTAACTACTTGAATGACAGAATAAGAAAGTCCCAAAAACATGGAATGAAGAGCACAAAATCCAGCCTCCTCAAAAATATGAAACAGCAGGTGAAGAATTGTGTCTTCTTTTGGAGACTGAAAAGTATCTGAAAGGCATACGGAGGCTTCTATGCCCAGAGAGAAAGAGAGACTTAAAATGCAGCATCTTTGAATTCTTAACTGGGGGCCCTCACTAGATCCGAAAAGATCCAGCCAGTGACCCAGCTGAACTGAATTGAATCAATGATCAACTGATTCCCTTGAGAATCAATTGAATCAGCCTCAATTCTCTCATATATTTGATTCAGACGTAAGATTCGAATCATTTTGACGGTGAATCAAGTCAAATCAAACAATTTGACCAGCGTGTCAATCAATTTTAACAACTGTTCTTGCAAATATTATATTAGAACTTTATAGTATTTGGAATGTATGCTGCCAGCCTCAAAAAAACACTTTTGACTGGAGTGCATACTAGATTCCAAAAAATATCTTAAAGATTCAAACAGGGATCAGGAGCCGATCTTATACGTATTCACTTACTCATCAAGGATGTGCATTTTAGGAACCAGTGTGCCAGTGGACAAAAACAAACAACTCAGTTGACTAATTTTTTAATATAATACACCAGAGATTGAGCCAATATTATTTTTGATTTTCAGGCAACCTCAATGGCTATCTAACAATTGGAACATAACCCAAAAAAGAGAAAGAAGACAGATCTACGACCAGATCAGCGCTCATTAAGCTCTTGGCTAGTTACCATACATACTAACAACTCACTCTCAGACGAGTTGTGCGCCCCATCATTAACCTTTTTCTTCAATCATTATTCACGTTAGCAGAACATCGAGGACATAGATAAGCTAACTCTTTAAAATGCAAGTACTAACTGTACTCTCCACCCCTGAGTCAAGATTTAACTCTCCTCACCCAGACACTTTGTTCAACCTAATGAATTCATTTGTAAATTATGTCCATGACTTTTCACCCTTAACTAATGGTCACACCAGCTAACAGGCGCAAGCCAGTATTACTGAAAAAGAAGTAAAGCGGATAATAAAATAAAAATCATTTACATGTGTATGCCTATAGTTGTTTATATAAACATGCAAATGCATCAATACGGATACAAGTTCTAAGGAAATCAGCATATAACATGCCAACACAAAAAAGGCTATAAAATACCGGGGTGATTAAATGACAAATACAAGAAAATGTTTTTTTAAATAATTGAAAAAAAAAACGAACGCATTTGGAAATCAATGTTGCCTAGAATGTGGAACGTTCTAGTTCATGGGACAGGAACGAGAACAAAAACGGGATCACAATACAGCACATGCCCAAAAATGTTGAACGTTAAGGGTATACGTAATTAGATATACTGGTGAAAAATTTGTTAAGGCGCTTGTATATTTTGGAGAGGATGTTGAGCTGTTTATAATCTAGAAGAGATTTTCTGTTGTGGAATAGAATAATAATGACAGAAATAGAATTAAAATGTCATGATTCTCCGCTCACTCTTACCTAAACAAAAAAGTATGTTATGTGAAAAATATTGAACTAAAACTTTGGATCATTGGATTTGGCATTCCAGAACGAAAATGTACCTGGTTTCAAAACATTCACACCAATATGTGGTTCACTAGGGTGTTAGCATTTTCTGGTAACTATGTTGGAAACCATAAGAAAGTCAAGCAAGATAGCAGGCCAATTTCATAAGCTCAGCATGCCTTTCACAACAACATTTCCCTTTGCTTATTAACATTATTTACTGAGGGAAAAAAGGGCGGGGTGACCTTATGCCCTCATCCTAACTTTACATCATTTTTCATGTTTTGGCATTTTCATGGGTGTATTCAATGTTTAATCAGAAGGTACATTCCTTTATCAAAAAAGATATAATCAAGATAAGAATTGTCCTTCCAAACAATGTTGATAGTACATGACCAGACCTTTATTCCTCACCAGTATGTGAGCTCACACATTTTGGCATAAACTGCCTTAGGTTTTATGGCAAATAAAATATTTGCTAATGACATAAAAAAAGCCAACAATATGGCATAATACCCAAATGCCTGAATCAGAATGATGCAGAACTGATGCTCTATCAAGTTTGGATAAGACCACAAATAAAAATTCTATAAATTCCATTATGGAGAAAATATAAAAGGGCCTTTTAAAACCTAGAAAACAAGAAAAGAAATATTCTATAAAACTAAATAAGTTACTGTTTAACTACTATTCCTAAGTACTGTACATAGATTCTAAAAGACATTTCAACATCCAATGCTAAAGGCTCTCCCTCCATATCAGGGGTCTACAAAGGGCATGATGCACATAGCCTTACCTCTCCATATTTGGACACATTGTTTCTGTGACTTGAACCAGTGTCCTTTCATTGGTACAAGGCTCACCCTTTAGATTCTTAAAGATATTATGTACTTAAAATAACCCTACAATGTGAAATTATTTTTATATTTTTATATCTGCTTTGCATATTGCATCAATGTAACACAATTAGCACAGAAGTAGACAAAGGTCATAATCCAAACTCAGTGCTGTGCTAACAATTCAACTGAGTTTGAACCACCTAAGGGTCTAGCATTTACTGACAAAACTAAATTCAAGCAATGTGAAGTAACAATATGAGATAATCAGAATTTAAATGGCATCGGGTATGTTTTCAACAATCATATTACAGAGAAATTCCTCAGGATGCATACACTGAATTACTAATATAGCCTTAAGAGCATGTTATGGATTCCCATTTATAAAAATGTGGAAGTATTAGTTTTGAAAGCCAATGAGCACACAAATGACAGGCCAAATCAGTTAAAAGGCTATTTCCTGAAACTAAGTGCGACATCCACACGTCTTCACACTGAAGAGCCTTACCATTCCAAATAAAACAATCACTATCAAATTCAACTAAACATTCTGAAACAGAAAATTAATAGAAAATTCAACACAGGTTTCAGTCCTACACATGCATCAAGTGTGCCATGCCTCTAGCATTTTAAATATATGGAACTAGAAATGCATAAATCACACAAGGAACAGGATAAAGGAGAACCTAAAGTGCCAAAACTGTTCTGCTTTTCTGCTAGGTTGACTTTCAACTTCATCAATCGATTAGGTTTGGGATTGGGTTGTATTTTTAGCCTTCAAAGTGGGAATCTTCATTTGGTTGCTGCTTTTTCCTTTTTTGCTTTTGTTTTCCTTTTCTATTTTGCTTTAGTTGGGAGGATTTCTTATCCTCATACATTCTTCAGCTTAGCTTAACTTCACACCACTACACACAAACCCTGGTTGACCAGTTTTATGCCTTAATATAAGCAAAGATAAAAATCTGTTGAAGGCTGAATTTGAAACAAAGAAGGGTATCGAGAATGTGAGCTTCAAGCTACTTTGCCCAAAACCACCCATCAAAGCTAAATAAGGATTCAGCACAGGTCCCCAACAATCATAGATCGGATTCATAATTATAGCATTGCATGAAGTAAAAAGACAAAAAAAAAATACAAATATATATGCTTAAACATAAAATAGTAAAAATTACATCAAAATTATAAAATATATGAAAGTAAATAAAAACAAACTCATTTCAACCAAATGAAATTAGAGGAAAGGGCTAAAAGTTAAAAATAAAGTAGTTTCATTATACAACACCACCAAGCCTCAAGTCCCACTTGGTGAGGTTGGCTGCATGAATCATTTTCTACCATTCTGCATAATCTTGGACAGAATACTTTAAAAATGGGACTATTGTCAAATCCTTACTACCCCTCAAACAACAGTTACCTCTCCCCTCCTCATTAATGCATTATTTGGTCTATGTTTCAAGGGCCCAAACTATCTTAATCGCCCTTCCCTTCCTTTATCTTATCTTCCATCAAAGCTACAACTATGTTACCATGAATGTGTCCATTTCTTCTTTAAAGTTATATCACCCATCCCTCGTAACAATTTCATTTTTGCAACCTTTATTTTTTGGATATTTTGTTTCTTAGGGGCTCAAAATTCCAACCAATATAGAATACCTGAAGTTTTCTTTTACTTCTAAAGGTATTCTACAATCATGCAAAATACCCCAGGCACTTCATTTACCCAACTTGCTTCAGCTCTATGCATTACTTCTTTAGTTTCTGCTCCAACTTGCATAATAGACTTGAGGAACCTACTAAAAATTCTTGAATATCAAGTTTTATTTTTCTTTTATCACTCCTCCTAAAATGGCCAAAAAACTTTTAGGGTTTGTTTGGAACCTTGGATTAAGGATTTTGGTTAGAAAAAGAAAAGGAAAGGAAACTCATTTTCCACAATAATTTCCCTCTATATCAAATACTACTAAAAATGAAATTTTGTTTTAAAAATGGTTAAAAATTAAGAAAAAACAAATGTAAATGATTCATAAAATCATATGTTTATTCATTGATTTGGTATATTTTTTGTTTTCTTTCTTACTTTCCTTGATAACCAAACATGAAAAAGTGGATTCTTTCATATTTCCTTTCCTTTTCTTACGATTTTCCAAGTTCCAAACAGGGCCTTAAGGAAAAATATTTCTAGAATAATAATAATTTCTCACAAAAAGAAAATTAAGAACATTAAAGAAACTCAATATGTAATATTTTAAAAAAAAGAGGATCATAAATGCAAATTTTAAGGGCAATACGTCATTTTTAATGTTGCTGTTTGGCATTTTTGGAACGATAGATCTTAGGGACATTATCATAATTCATCAGCTTTATAGGTGGCATGACTGTAATTTTGATAATTGTGAGTTATTTTCATGGGCATTTATAGGATATAATATTGTAAAACTCCTAAGCGAATTTACTAGT
The DNA here is from genome assembly GCF_029873635.1 of Malania oleifera. Classification (NCBI taxonomy): domain Eukaryota; kingdom Viridiplantae; phylum Streptophyta; class Magnoliopsida; order Santalales; family Ximeniaceae; genus Malania; species Malania oleifera. The sequence continues at coordinate 16,527,103 of NC_080419.1, forward strand.
CAAGTCATTTGCTTTTAAGCAAAGCCATAGGTTGGCCTAGAAGTTCCTTGCTTCCCAAGCAAAACAAGTCCAACTAAGAGTGGATGATCAGCAACTCTGGTGACTACAAGAGTATCTATTGGTATTTTCATTTTTCCACGTGGATTTCATGGCTGAGAATGGATTTTTCACAAAACCTAGGAGATTTCCGAGGTTCTATTATCTTCTGGTCTCTTCTATCTTTCTGCTTTTCTCTTCTCCTCTTTATATTCTCTCTTCATTTCATATTTGATCATGCCTAATTCTCAAGTTCTCCAACAGGAAGACCGTAAGTTCTCCAACAAGAAGACCCTAGATTAAAGCCCATAATCTCCCAAACATATATAATATTGTAAAGCTCCTACATGAATTTACTTGTAAAGTCATTTGCTTTTAAGCCAAGTCATAGGTTGGTCTTAGAGTTTACTCGCTTCCCAAGCATAACAAGTCCAACTAAGAATGGAGGATTAGTAACTTTGGTGTCTGCAAGAGTTTCTATTGGTGTTTCCATTTTCCCATGTGGATTTGATGGTTGAGATGGATTTCTCACAAAACCTAGGAGATTTACGAGGTTCTATTATCTTCTAGTCTCTTCCATCTTTCTGCTTTTCTATTCTCCTCTTCTTATTCTCTCTTCATTTCATATTTGATTCATGCCTAATTTCTGAATTTCTCCAACAAGAAGACCCTAGGTTAAAGTCCACAATCTCCCAAACACATGTCCACAACCTTAAAACCTCAAAGCCCCACAAATAAACCTAGATACTATTCCAGCTAGTGGTTGAAACCGTAGTTTCAGCATAAATACCACCACCCCCTGCTCCAAGTTTCTACCCAAACTTCACCCATTATGACCCTAACCAAATGTCGATCAGTTTTTTTCAATAACACAATCTATTTTTTACTCCCCGGCAGACCACTAAAACCCATATACAAATCTGCTTTCCAGGCATGGGAAATTTTTCCTTCACATGTCCAAGGTCAAAAAAATAAGTTACGGATGCAACCAAAATAAACTCCTCTCCAAAAGTTGTTCCAAACAATGGTCTCATGTCACATTGCTAAGAAAGAGAGAATATTCATCAGGAACAAGCTTAATGACTCAAACGTACATTGTTATGTGAAGGAAAGTTAGACCCCAAAAAATCTCCAATAATCACCCTGCATAGTTCTATTTTTCAATAGCTGCAAAATATTGACTTCATAAGAATTGCATAATTAACTGGCAAATGGAAGATTCCACTGATCTTCACAGAAGCGTGAAAGTTATGCCAGTGATCTTCACAGAAATGGGAATGTTCATACCATTTTTTAAGTCAGGATTGCAAGTTGCATAGAAAGGTGAGATTCTGGACTGAAATATGAAATGGAACTATAAGTTCTTCCAAGACTGTTAAAATTGGGTCCTGCATGGGATCATTGGAAGGGTTGGCAGAATTGAATCATAGCATTGGATTGGGGATTTAAGATTTAAAAATACAAAATAAATATTAAAAATGCAATTTTTATGTTATTTTCCATATATTTAAATATCATAAATATTAAAAAAAAATGTCTGGTAAGTGCCCAAGTAACAAGTAGCTCATATAGTATAACTCTTATGTAACAAAGAGACCGAGCACTCAAATTGTAGCATTCCTTGATCAAGCTTATAATGGAAAAAAGGAATACATGCTTATTGGAAAAAAAAAAAAAAAAAATTAAAGACAAATCAGTCAACAAACCAGCATACAACATGAACATTTATTTATTTTTTTATTTTTTTTTTTTAAAAAGAGCCAAAAAATAACAGAAGTAAAACAATCAAGCTAGCTCATTTAACATTAATGCCAACATCCAAGACACATTTACTTCTTTGGCATCACCGAGATCATCCTCTCATTAAAATCCTAGTCACCATCATCATTATTCTCATCAAATGCATTAGTGGATTAAAAATCTGCATACATCCTCAACCTACATATTGATATTTGCAACTTGAATCACCTAATGAAGATGAAGCTAAAAAAGAGTTTTGAGTTCATAATTTTTCTAATATTAGAAAAACCAATTTACTTTCTAGGTTGTGCAGGAAAAAGACCAAGCGGGTAGTACAACTAATTCAGTAAAATACTAAAAATATAATGTATTCTAGGATCTTACCATTCTACAATGATCCTACTACGATTCCACTGAAACAGATCCAACTATGATTCTACTCCAATCCCACCAATTTGCAATTTTGTAAAGGGTCAGGATCATTTTAGTAAAGTAGGGTCTAGGAGTCATACAATCCGACAATCCAAATCAGTTTTAACAACCAGTTATACAACCACCAACACCCCATTTCCAATAATTTTCTTTAATGCGCGTAGTCACAAATAAAATTGGAATAAAAACTAACTCACTATGTCCAACTCTAGTAGAACACGTTCAAAATCATTAAAAAAACATCCAATTGCACTAGCAATAATATCTCAAAAAAACTGCCGAAAGGGGTCACCTTGCGCCAGGGAACCAACCAAAACTTCATTCGATCTCCTTGATCCACCAAGAACCTAATCTATGTACCTTGATGAATTGGGCATTCATAAAACCGGTCTTCATGCTACCAAATAACTTTGAAATCAACCAACCATGAAAGAACATAGGAGTCGGAGACATAAAGGAATGACGACAAGCAATCACAAACATTCTCAAAAACCATAAAACCAACAAGAACTATTTATATTTTGAACTGAGACTTGGACACTGTTGTTTGTCACCTGACCTCCTTTGTGGGAGGGTCCAGGGATCAATCCTAGTGGGGATCCTGTTTGGTGCAGGATGCACTGTCCAAATACAAAGGATAAAACCCTGAAATCAACTTCAATTTCTCAAAATTCCAAGAATTCTCCCCAACACTTATACAATGAGAAGAGCTACTGGCTGGCCCCCTTCTCCATGAAGTGCTACTGCCGCCATTAAAACCTCACCTTTATTTTCAACTGCGCCCCCGCCCCCGCCCCCGCCGCGCCGGGGGGGGGGGGGTGGTGGAAGCAAATGAGGAATAGCAGAAGACAAATCACCATGCAATGATAAAAATAAAAATAAAAAAGGGAGGGGGATGGGAATCAATTTTATAATGAAAATAGGCAGGATAGCGAGGTCACAAGTTCTGCATCAGCAATAACACAATCTTAAACCATTGCTCTCAAGAGGGGATATACGTTCAACACTGAGAATGGTAACAAACATGTGTTTTAATAACAAAAAATGCATATACATACACGCACGCGCGCAGTTTAAGGATCAACCTGCAGTCACATTCATCCAATTTGACATAAACCCAGACTCAGATGCATGCTCCTATTTTTGCATTAGCAAACCAAGGTAGAAGAGATGCATTTAAGTAAATGCATTCACATATATTTTCCACAAAAAAAATAAAAAATAAAAAGAATAAAAACAAAGTTCAATTGAACCATAAACAAATGAAAATTGAATGAGGGGCATAATTAGCTAAAAAAACAATGTCACATGAATACTCGCACAACAATGAAACAAACAACAAAGAAAGCAGTGCACGTAATGGCAAATGAAAAATGTCACTCACTTCTTGTGTCGCCGACCGCGCTTGGGGCCCCACCCTTCGAGCTTGGCGACAGGGCATCCGCACCGCGCGCGAAACAGCAAGATGGCCCGACCATTAGGCGGAGCCATCTTCCTGAGCTCCGCCCTCAAACACTCGTAATCGGGATTGGCCTCGTTCCCGCCCTTCCAAGGCAACCTATCGATCTCCTTCGATGCCGATTTCAAGCAATCCTCGGTCTGCAGCTGCAAATCAAACTCCAAAGCCTTCTTCAAACCCTTGCAGGCGGGATTATCGCACTTCCTCGACCTGTAACCGCAGCAGATCTCGACTGCCACAATCAAAATTGTGAAGAAGATCAGAAACCCTAGAATGTAAGGAAGGGGAGAGTCGCGGAAGGAGTCGGAATGGGAGAGAATGAGAGACGGGAGGAGGAGAGAGAGGGAGTGGAAGATGTAGGAGAAGTAGGAGGTGAGAAGGAAGGAGCCGGAGAATAGAACGAGGATGAGGATGAGGAGGTCGAGTGTGGCGGACGGAGAGTGCTTGCAGAGGCTGGAATTCGAGGTGGAGTTCGAAGAAGGTTTTCTGGACTTGGGAGAGGGTGATGACGGAGGCATGGCACCTGCGGCGGAGAAGGTGTTGACGTCGGCGGCGGCGGCGGCGGTGGTGGTGATGGAGGAGAGAAGGTGAGGGCGCATGTTAGTGGATTTGCAAGAAGGGAGTGAAGTTATCAGAGCGTATGTAAGGTGGTGAAAGGTATGTGGGCTTTGGGGGAGTGGAAGGGAAAGCAGGGGTGCGCATGTTAGCTCTGTTCGAAGCCAGCTGCGCACGTTTAGTGACTGACTATCGCATTAGCGCCCCACGCGCCACGCGCCTTCAGGCGCAGTGGAAAAGTTATTCCTTTTTTCTGTTTTAACGAAGTCTATTATACTATGGTGACGATAAACTCATAAAAACAAGTGTTTGGCATGTCAATTAATTGGTTATTTTTTTAAAAAAAAAAATTAATGCAGTAACTCCCCTAAGATTTCTTAACATCTAATTAAAAAATATTACCAAGTTAATAGTTATCAATTAGAATTTTATTTTCAAAGGAGTAAATTTAGTTGTAAATTATTTATTTGAAAAAAATATTACGCCAAACACCTGTATTTGTGCGCGTGTTCAATTTTCCTATTTTTAGCGTATGAAGTCTTGCTATTCAATAGAATAATTCATACGAGAATAAAAGTTGAAAGTCCCATATTGCCCAATTCTTGAAAAAAAAAAATAGGGTTATTGGGTTCGAATACAACAGTCTTTTGGACTAACTCTGATGAAAAAAGTCTACTGTGCGGCATGAAATTACAATGAATTTGGTTTGACTTTGTATGAGTCAAGTACAAGGGAAGGGTCATCAATTGATTGTTTCTACACGTGGACGATTATTCCTAAGACCGAATCTCTTTTATTCAAGAAATTATCTTCCTCCCAACCTATAAATCAATATTTAATGCAAAAATAAAATGACATGTTTAATTAATAATTAAGTCACGTAGAAAACATCTCAATTATCATTGCTTGAGATTTTCATATTTTAGGTATCAAGTTCACATGTTATGAGACGATAAAAAGGAATATGAGATAAGAGAGGTTATCTCTCATTATGTAGTTTTAAATCCGAAATTTTAATAAACCCAATAAAATAAACCAATAATAAAATGGATATCAAACACCTAACTAAGGAACATAATAATAATTTTACCCTATTTGAATCATAACATAAAACAAAGTCTTCAAAAAAGTGAGATAGCAACTATCCTAATACATCTAATAGAAAAAGTAAGAGCTATTATAAGATGTTATTGCAATTTGTTATCCTCCCTCCTCCACAACAAAATAATAATAATAATAATAATAATAATAATAATAATAATAATAATAATAAAGTTCATTTTCTATAAAAAGGTTATTAGCTTATATTTTATATTTTACTTAGTATGATAATAGTTTATAATGTAGTATTATCTTGAAAGTAGGACTTCACAAAAGATTATAGTTCATAAAATTTCATAAATGTAAATATTTTATTTTTTTAGAATGCTTAGGAGCTTCAATTTCAAACATTGAATTTCAAATTGTACGAATTGAACAAATTGAAGAACAAATTTGTATTGTGTTAGCTCAAAGGTTTCATTAACTTAATTTTGATAAAAACAAACTATTGTATACTAATGATTTTGTGCTTGAGTCATTTTTAATACGAATAATTCATTAAAGTTGAAGAATTAAAGTGTTAAAATCCTATTTATTTGTATTTTTATTCTCTAAATTGTAATTTGTTTTATCCTATTAACTCAAAGAATATTTAAGACATGACATTAATGGACTAAAACTATAAAAATGGCAAATAAAATAGATAGAACCAAATTTTGTAGGTTGGGGTTGTCGATCAACTCAAAGAGGATGGTCAAGCAATCCAAGTAGAAGATAGAGTCAATTGACTGACCCTTGAAGGCGGTTTACCAACTCTTAAAGGCAGTCGACTAGGTCATCTAATTTTGACCTCAACGACTCAATTTTTAACTCCAATGGCCAATAAACAGTCGACTAACCTGACCAAAAAACTTGCATAATAGGCAGAAAAATGGTTAGTTTGTCTCAAAACTCTCTCTCTCTCTCTCTCTCTCTCTCTCTCTCTCTCTCTATATATATATATATATATATATATATATATATATATATATATATATGCCCATTTAAGCCTAAGAAAAGTGAGCCAAGTTGTAATAACCCAAAGAAATAAACAGGGCCTCGTCGACGAACACAGGAGATTCGTCAACGAGAACATATGAGGGCCTCGTCGACGAGGACATGTTTCGTCGACAAGAAGATACCAAGAGGGGGTTTGAGGCAGTCTAAAATTCTTCGACAAGGGGCGAAAGTTTGTCGATGAACTTCTTTAGGGACTCGTTGACGAGATGACGTGTCTCGTCAACGAATCTGGGGTTATAAATAACCAAAACTCAGATTTTTTAGCAGAAAATGGCGCAAAAACATCCTCTCTCTCTCTCTCTCTCTCTCTCTCTTTCTCTAAAACGACCCTCTCCCTTTCTCTCTTCGATCCCAGCTTCGCTTCTCGTCGGATCGACGATCTAAGGCCACCACGACGCTCTTGGGGAAGTTCTTTGCAAGCCTACTGGAGTGGATCGTTGGTGGAAGTGATTTGAATTCCATCCCAATTTCAGGATAAGACATTTTATTCAGTATTTGTCTTTCCCACGGTTATAAGAAATATAGTATACGAAGAAATAATGATATTTTGTTCTCAGAGATGTGATTTTTAAGGTGTTGAGTGGAGAATCTTGCGGGTGTAAAGCCAGAGTACAGTGGGGGCTTTTCGTAAACTAAGGGAAATATGTTATGCTAGAAGTTTTAAAAATGTTAACAAAGATTTCATAGATACATATATACCAGTTTATTATACAGTTTTTACAGAATAAGAGTTTTAATATTTGTGTGGTCTGAGTAGATATTTATCTGATATAGAACTTACACAACTTTTACCAGCATATCATGTTTTACAGTATACTCAGATATTTATTCAGATCAGTTTACATATACAAATATTTATTCATATCAGTATATTATAGTTTTTATTTAGATCAGTATATACAGTATGCCATGTTTCCTAATGTCATGACACTCAAAATATATATACAGATTATATAGTCAGATATACAGATATAGCATCAAGATGCTACAGTTATAGTATTAAGATATTACTGTATTTACAGTACAGAATTATAGCGTTATGGTTATTTTGGAAACATGATGAAAATAGTAGAAAGATTATAGTAATATATATATATATATATATATATATATATATATAAATGGTATCAGATCCCTGTGAAATACTATAGATACCCCTGTGAAATACTATAGATACAGATACAGATAACAGAGTATGGTATCGTTGCTAATACAGATAAAGTGCAATCACATATCTCAAATAGTGTGTGGGTACCGTCAAACCGTGCTCAGAGAGGATGCAGCTCCCCAGTTCGCTAGGTAGAGGGGGTCAGTTTGACGAGGTAGCAGTCCAGTTTCGTGCCTAGGAGTGGATGTAGTTTTGCTGGGTCGAGGTAGTGTAGAGTATAGTGACTTACCTAGAGGGCTGACCAGCGTTAAGTCCCGCCTACGAGCCGCACAATCCTGTCATGAGGGGTCAAATCATGACATACAGAGTTTCAAGGAAAAAACACAGTTATGTATATATATACAGTTTTATAGTAATTTGATAAATATAGTATGATATTAGTAATATAAAAAGTAGAAAATTCAGATGATACAGTTATACTTTAAACTGTGAAAAATGTAAGATATGTTTTACGAGTTTATCATTTTATATAGTTTAGATGTTAATCAAATAGTATGTAACTTAGTTGCCACACACTAGCAATATCATATTTCCACTTATTGAGTGTCGTATCACCCTATTACTTTAACATTTTTCAGGTGAGCCAGTTAGGCGAGCAGATCAGGCTTGCAGATAGAGTGATTACTTGGTTGCCTTGTTTATAGGGTAAGTTGTACAAAGTGTTGTATTTTGGGGTAGATGGTACTGGAGAGAGATGTAAAATATAACTATGGTATGGAAATATTGAATTCTGGTATTGTATGTGTGTATATGGCTATATGATTTATGCTTTCTTCTGCGTAGGAGTGTTTATTTTATACAGGAATGCTCAGTGCCCATCTGAGGCCTGAGATGCCATAGTAAAGGTATCAGAGTAGTTTACATGATTTTTTTTTTAAATGGCGTGAATTTTGAGGTTGTTACATTTTTGGTATCAGAGCCTAGGTTACTAGGTTCTGTAGACTCTAGAGTGCAACGAAAACCAATACTAGAATATAGGAAAAAGGATTTGAGGTTTTGTTCTGTGATCTGGATACAAGATTCTCATGGTGGTTTCTATATTTTTCCTGGAGTGAAGATTCAAGAAAGCCATAGTAAACTATCAACGGATCATGTGTTCAGGTTGCAGGATTTGATTTGGGGTCAGGAATATGAGGAATTGTTAATAGAGAATCTGAAGTTTTAGTTAAATGGAATAAGTTAGATCTGTATAGGAAATAAGATTCTGAAACGATGTTCTATATATTTGTATGATGGACCCAGGAGGCAGTAGCGCTCACGCTAGTAGAGATGATGGAGCTGGACCTTTTGGTGTAGAAGGCGGGGATTCAGATGTTGTGCTACGTAGTGTGGCTCAGCAAGTTATGACTGAGATTGCTCAGAGCTCCAGAGAGCAGGGAGGTCCATCACCGGCTCAGGGATGTACGATAGAGAAATTTATGAAGATGAATCCACCGGCATTTTCAGAAGCAGTTAACCCTGTTGTAGCGGAGAACTAGATGCATAAGGTAGAGAAGATTTTGACAGTACTTCACTGCACCGATAAGCAAAGAGTCTTATATGCTATGTATAGACTGGCAGAGGAGGTCGAGAGATGGTGGACAACTACTAGATTATTAGAGGAGCAGAGGACTATTCTAGTGTCGATGAACTTGGCCCGATTCAGGGACGTGTTCTTTGATAGGTACTATCCTGCCTCAGTCAGAGAGGCTCGAGTACAAGAGTTTTTGAGTCTATCCTAGGGATCGTTGACAGTTCAAAAATACGCGGTGAAATTTATCGAGCTATCACGTTTCTGCCCCTATATTGTTCCAGATGAAATCAAGAAGGCTACAATGTTCGAGAGGAATCTGAGGTGAGACATTTATAGGTAGGTGGCAGTATTGAGGATACAGGATTTCTCAGAGTTAGTTGACAGGGCTATTATAGCATAGGAGAGTCTGCCGAGAGAGACTGAGGCACCGAATTAGAAGAATAGAACCGCACCTTCGAGTTTTCAGGTGGGGTCAAGCCAAGGCCCTTGTAAAGGAGGTAGATCTGGCAGGGATCAGAGATAGATGGTAAAGCATGGTGGATACCAGAGTGGACATCCTCCCACCACTTGTCCCAAATGTGGTCGGAGACATCCGGGTGAGTATCAGCTGGGGGAGAATGTCTGTTATCGTTGCGGAAGGCCCGACCATATGGCTCGATCCTGTCAAATGCCGTCAGGTTATGCATCGGCTCCTAGACCGTTTCATGGTGGATACCAGGCGCCGCGGAGGTCAACAGAGGAATACTGTGTCGGCGAGGGTCTTTGCGTTGACGCCGGGTGAAGTTGAGATGGCCGAAGATGTAGTCACAGGTACCCTTATTGCTTTACCATATAAAATTATTGTTTTGTTTGATACAGGTGCCACCCATTCTTTATATCAGCGGGGTATGTCAGAATAACTAGGATAGAGACATAGCTATTAGATGTAGAGTTGTTTGTGGGCACGCCGATGGGATCTGTGGTAAGATACAGGAAGGTGCTTCGGAATTTTACAGTAAGTATTCAGGAGAGAATACTACATGCTGATCTCGTGGTCCTAGATATGTAGGGGTTTGATGTGATACTGGGCATGGATTGGCTAGCAACTCATCACGCCAGCATAGATTGCCATAAAAAAGAAGTAATTTTCAGATTCCCGGGTGAGCAAGAATATAGACACAGTTCACGCATGCATGCCTCACCATAGCTTGTGTCAGCAATTCAGGTGGGGAGACTACTATAGGGTGATTTTTAGGGGTATGTTGCATACATAAAGGAATCACCTAAGGAAGAACTAAAGCAAACTGATATATTAGTAGTGCATGAATTTTTAGATGTATTTCTAGATGAATTTCCTAGCTTACCACCAGACCGAGAGATTGAATTTACGGTAGAACTATTTCCAGGGTCTACACTTGTATCTAAAGCACCATATCATATGGCTCCAGTTGAACTGAGAGAATTGAAAGATCAGTTACAGGAGTTGCTGGATAAAGGTTTCATCAGGCCCAGTGTGTCACCTTGGGGAGCACTAGTTCTCTCCCTAGGATTGATGATTTGTTTGATCAGCTCCAGGGGACCTAGATTTATTCTAAAATTGATCTGCAGTCGGGTTACCATTAGGTGAAAGTTCGAGAAAAAGATATTTCGAAAATGGCATTTTGAACGAGATATGGGTATTACGAGTTCCTAGTGATGCCATTTGGGTTGACTAATACACCAACAGTATTTATGGATTTAACGAACCGGGTGTTCCATCAGTATTTGGACCTGCTTGTGGTTGTGTTCATTGATGATATACTCATCTACTTAAGGAGCTTTGAGGAGCATGAGCATCATTTGGTGTTGCGAATATTAAGAAAAAAGAAATTGTATGTAAAATTCAAGAAGTGTGAGTTCTAGTTAAGGTAAGTTTCTTTTCTCGGCCATGTGATCTCTGAAGCGGGTGTATCAGTCGATCCAAGTAAGATAGAGGTAGTGGTGAGTTAGGAAAGGCCAGGAAATGTTCAGGAGATCAGGAGTTTTCTGAGATTGGCAGGCTATTACTGACGCTTAGTGGATGACTTTTCTAAGTTGTCAGGTCAATTAACACGACTTACGATGAAAAATGTGAAGTTTGATTGGACCGATGACCGTAAGTAGAGTTTTTAGGAGTTAAAGTGGCGGTTAGTTTCAACTCCAGTACTAGTTATTCAATCAGGGAAGGACGGGTTTGTGATATATAGTGATGTGTCGTTGAAGGGTCTTGGATGTGTATTGACGCAACACGTCAGGGCTATTGCGTATGCTTCTAGACAGCTTAAAGAATACGAGAAAAAATACCCTATGCATGATTTGGAATTAGTTGTAGTGGTGTACGCTCTTAAGATCTGGAGGCATTATCTATGTGATGCGAAGTGCGAAATCCTCACGGGTCATAAAAGTCTAAAATATTTCTTTACCCAAAAAGAACTAAATATGAGGCAAAGAAGGTGGTTAGAGCTTATTAAATACTATGACTGCACTATTAGTTACCATCCAGGAAAAGTGAATATGGTAGTTGATGCTCTGAGCAGGAAAGCAATAGGACTAGTACTGGCAGCTATGGAGATTCAGCACCTGATCCTGATGGATCTGGAAAGAATTGGTGTGGAATTAGTAAAGGATGATCCATAGGCATTTATCGCCAGCCTAGCTGTGTAGCCGACACTATATGAGAAGATTAAGGCCACTCAGGGTAATGACGTGGAATTAGCAGATGTAATGGCTAGAGTGTGGGATAGCTAGAGAGAGGAGTTCAGTATCTCTGATGACTGAGTTCTGAGATTTTGCACTAGACTTTGTGTGTTTGTGGATGATGATATTAAAAGAACAATTTTAGAGGAAGCTCACAAATCACTATACACGGTTTATCCTGGCAGTACTAAAATGTACAAGGATCTGCGACAGTATTTTTTGTGGATTGGAATGAAAAGGGAAATAGCCCAATTCGTACAGGAGTGTTTGACATGCTAACAGGTTAAAGCTGAGCACCAGAGACCAGCAAGACAGTTGTAGCCATTGTTCATCCCAAAGTGGAAATGAGATCACGTCTCTATGGACTTCATTATTGGGTTACCACCGGTGCGACATGGATTGAATGCAATTTGGGTAGTTGTTGATCGTCTGACGAAAACCGCTAATTTCATCTTGATTAAATTCGATTACTCCATGGATGGGTTGGTAGAAATATATATTCGGGAGATAGTTCGCGTCCATGGTGTACCAGTACCCATAGTTTCAGATCGAGATCCTCAGTTTACTTCACGATTTTGGAAAAGTTTTCAGAAAGCTATGGGAACACAACTAGCATTCAGCACTGCTTTCTACCCCCAGACAGATGGTCAGACTAAAAGAACAATTTAGGCATTGGAAGAAATGCTTCGGGCGTGTGTGTTGGATTTTGGGGATAGCTGGACCCAGTTTATGCCGCTAGTTGAGTTTGCTTACAATAACAATTACCAAGCAAGCATCGGCATGACACCTTATAAAGCATTGTATGGTAGGAGGTGTTGTTGTCCCCTTTTCTGGGATGAGGTAGGCGAGAGGTGAGTGTTGGGTCCAAAGATTATACAGCAGGTGTCTAATAAGGTTTGATTGATTAAGAAAGGATTCATATAATGCAGAGTCAGCAGAAAAGCTATGCAGACACACGCCACCGAGAATTAGAGTTTGATGTGGGGGATCGAGTATTCTTGAAGGTGGCTCTCTGAGAGGGGTTATGAAATTTGGAAAGAAGGGCAAGTTGAGCCTTAGGTATATTGGCCTTTTTTAGATACTAGAGAGAGTGGGGTCAGTTGCCTACAGACTAGCTTTGCCGCCAGCTTTATCTAGACTACACGACGTATTACATGTAGCTATGCTAAGAAAATATGTCCCAAATCCTTCCCACATAGTTAGTTATGTAGAACTAGAGTTTAAAGATTCATTAGCTTATGAAGAAGCACTAGTACAAATTTTAGACAAAAAGACACAAACATTGAGCACCAAAGAAATTCAGTTAGTAAAGGTTTTGTGGAGGAATCATACTGTAGAGGAAGCTTCTTAGGAGCTCGAGGAACAAATGAAATTGAAATACCCGTAGTTGTTCTAAGAGGTTTAGCGGTAATCAGGTAAAGTATAGGTAGTAGGTAATGTTTCTTTTGTAGGTACATGTATTAATTTAGTTAGTAAACAGTCTTTTAGTTTTATATGTGTAATCTCCCAGAACATAAAATATGATCACGGTATTCCTTCGCCACAAGTGAGGGTAAGTAATAAAATAAGTAGACAATTTTCCTTAATGGATGGTGTTCAACACAGATAGCAAATTTCAAGGACAAAATTTTATAAGGAGGGGAAAATGTAATAACCTAGAGAAATAAACAGGGCCTCGTCGACGAACACAGGAGATTTGTCGACAAGAACATATAAGGGCCTCATCGACGAGGACACGTTTCATCGACAAGAAGATACTAAGAGGGGGTTTAAGGTAGTCTGAAATTCATCGATGAGGGGTTAAGGTTTGTCGACGAACTTCTTTAGGGACTTTTTGACAAGATGACGTGTCTCGTTGACGAATCTGGGGTTATAAATAGCCAAAACTCAGATTTTTCAGCAAAAAATGGTGCAAAAACATCCTCTCTCTCTCTCTCTCTCTCAAATGACCCTCTCCCCTTCTCTCTTCAATCCCGGCTCCGTTTCTCGCCGGATCAACAATCTGAGGCCACCACGACGCTCCTGGGGAAGTTCTTTGCAAGTCTGCCGCAGTGGAACATTGGTGGAAGTGGTTTGAATTCCATTCCAATTTCAGGGTAAGGCATTTTATTTAGTATTTGTCTTTCCCACAGTTATAAGAAATATTGTATACGAGGAAATAACGATATTTTGTTCTCGGAGATGTGATTTTCAGGGTGTTGAGTGGAGAACCCTGTGGGCGTAAAGCCAGAGTACAGTGGGGGCTTTTCGAAAACTAGGTAAGGGAAATATGCTATGCTAGAAGTTTTAAAAATGTTAACAGAGAATAAGAGTTTTAATATTTGTGTGGCCTAAGTAGATATTTATCTGATATAGAACTTACACAGCTTTTACCAGCATATCATGTTATACAATATATGCAGATATTTATTCAGATCAGTATATATAGATAATTATTCATATCAGTATACATATACAGATATTTATTCAAATTAGTATATTACAGTTTTTATTTAGATTAGTATGTACAATATGTCATGTTTCCTAATACCATAACACTCAGAATATATAGACAGAGTATACAAACAGATTATACAGTCAGATATACAGATATAGCATCAAGATGCTACAGTTATAGTATTAAGATATTATAGTATTTATAGTACATAATTATAGTGTTATGGTTATTTTGGAAACCTGATGAAAAAAGTAAAAAGATTATAGTTATATATATATATATATATATATATATATATATATATGGTATTAGATCCCTGTGAAATATTATAGATACAGATAACAGAGCATGTTACCGTTGCTAATACAGATAAAGTGCAACCACATATCTCAGATAGTATGTGGATACCGTCAAACCGTGCTCGGAGAGGATGCAGCTTTCCAGTTTGCTGGGTAGAGGGGGCCGGTTTGACAAGGTAGCAGTCCAGTTCCGCGCCTAGGAGTGGATGTAGTTTCTCTAGGCTGAGGTAGTATAGAATATAGTGACTTGCTTAAAGGGCCAACCAGCGTTAAGTCCCGCCTACAGGCTGCACAACCCTGTCATGAGGGGTCAAATCATGACATATAGAATTCTAAGGAAAAAAGCACAATTATGTATATATATACAGTTTTACAGTATTGATAAATATAGTAAGATGTTAGCAGTATGAAAAGTAAAAAATTCAGATGATACAATTATACTTTAAACTATGAAAAATGTAAGATATGTTTTACAGATTTAACATTTTATATAGTTCATATGTTAATCAAATAGTATGCAATTTAGTCGCCACACACTAGTAATAGCATATTTCCACTTACTGAACATCATCTCATCCTATTACTTTAACATTTTTCAAGTGAGCCAGCTAGGCGAGCTGATCAGGGTCGCAGATAGAGTAATTACTTGG
The DNA here is from genome assembly GCF_029873635.1 of Malania oleifera. Taxonomy (NCBI): domain Eukaryota; kingdom Viridiplantae; phylum Streptophyta; class Magnoliopsida; order Santalales; family Ximeniaceae; genus Malania; species Malania oleifera. The sequence goes on from NC_080419.1 coordinate 16,542,186, forward strand.
TTGCCCTATTTATAGGGTAAGTTGTACATAATGTTGTGTTTTGGGGTATATGGTAATGGAGAGAGATGTAAAATATAACTATGGTCTAGAAATACTGAATTCTAGTATTGTTTGTGTGTATATGGCTGTATGATTTATGTTTTCCGCTGCGTAGGAGTGTTTATTTTATACATGAATGCTCAGTGACCAGCTGAGGCATGAGATGCCATAGTAAAGGTATCAGAGTAGTTTACATGATTTTTTTTTTTTTAAATGTTGTGAATTTTGAGATCGTTACACAAGTAATCTGTAATGACCTACTAATAAAATAAAAATTTTGCCCCTATTTTAATATCAAATCATTAACCCTAACAGCGGAAGGCCAATCATATAAAATAAATCCACACATAATATAATTCTAGAGTGTCAAATCAACCCACAATATACAATCATCACTATTCTCTCGAAACTATCCTTACTGATACCAAGGGTTTACAAAAACATGTCACCCAAAATACTCACTCCCAAAAAGGGTAGTACAATAGCCCCTCTACCTACGAGCCTGCTCCGCTCGCCTAGTTGGTTCACTTGAAAAAAAATTCAACACTGGGATGAGCAAACGCTCAGTAAGACGAAACATGCTATTACTAGTGTGTGGCCACTGAGCTATAATTTGGTAAAAATAATCTGATTTAAGAATAGTATGAATAATTGAATCTAAAAATGCTGATATTACATAACGTATAATAAAAACCATTAACTACATAACTTAACATGCCAATCTGTATGAAATTACTTTTCATATTAATACTACTATTTCTAAAAGTCTGATAGTACTCATAATATTTGAGAAATTTCCCTAGATGGTTGTATGTCATAATTTAACCCCTCATGACAGGGTTGTGCGGCCCGAAGGCGGGACTTATCCTGACTGGCCGACCAAGGTAAGTCAACTAAACTCTGACAGTCTGATCGGCCCCCTCAATCCATATCTGATGGAGAGCCTGTCCCGACGTGGGCACGATCGACCTCATACCACTTATTGTCTGAGTAAAGTGGTTGCACTCTGAACTGAATATCTGTAGCTACGGTACCGTACTCTGCTGTCTGATCCATCGGGGTCTGATACTATATAGGTAACTGATATCTGTAATATACTGTTTTTACTATGGTTTCTAAAATAACCATAACTTCATAGAGTTTATCTGAAATTCTAGATAACCTGACTGAAAATCTGATTTTTGTATAACTGAATTGTTGTCTGAATATCTGTATATCGGGGCGTTATGGTACTGATAAACATGTTATTCTAAAATTACTGAAAATGCATATTTCTGAGTATATTGTACACTAAAAAATTCGTCATTCTATAAACATGCAAATATCATGGTATTTCTATTAATAACTATAAACATGGTATTCACAAATTCTATAAATATAGTATTGTTCTGTTATCAAGTTAAGCCACACAAATAAATATTAATATTATCAGGTTCTGGAAACTGTAAATATATATATATATATATATATATAATTTGAATAATAATTTGATGAAAACATATAGTTCATATTGAAATCGTAAAAGGGTTTCCTAGTACAGCATATTTCTCTTACTTGATTACTGGAAAGCCCCTATGGTATACTGCTCCAACACCCTCAGGGCTTCCTACTCAACACCCTAAAAACAACATTTGCCATAATATAATATCATTATTTCTTTGTCTCCATCATTTCCTACAACTACCAGAAGGCCAAAAATTGAATAAAAGGCCTTACCCTGATTCTTGGAAGAAATTCAACTCGATCCCACCAACAATCCGCCCCAGTAAACTTGGAGAGAACTTCGCTAGGAGCGTCGTGGTGGCCTTAGATCGTCGATCCGGCGACTGATAGGGCCGAAATCGAAGAGAGATGGAGGAGAGACCGTAGGAGAAAGAGAGAGAGAGAGAGAGAGAGAGAGAGAGAGAGAGAGAGAGAGAGAGAGAGAGAGAGAGAGAGAGAGAGAGAGAAAGGAAAGTTTCTATTGAAAATTCTGCGTAAAAATCTGAGGGTTACACTATTTATATTGAAACCTTTGTCGACGAGCCATGTCATCTTGTCAACGAGGTCCATAAGGAGGTTCGTCGACGAATATCATCTCCTCGTTGATGAAATCCATAATTCGAAAAATAGCCGCTCAATATTTTCTCGTTGACGAGACCCTCTTGTACCCTCGTCGACGAATCTGCTATGTTCGTCGACGAGGCCATGAGAAAATTCCTTGGGTTATTACATCCAAAGTGCAACGTCGCCAACGAATGCTTCGTCAGCTGCCTCCTTCTGTTACTGTTCCCATTTCCCTCCCTCTTTATTATTTAAATACCATTATTCTTCGGGTCGTTACATAATCTAAATTGATTTCTTAATACTTGATATGCCCAAAATATATTACGAAGTCAACACCCAACCATCACTCCCCAAGTCAAACCTTCTAGCGAGAGCAATCAGCTCCAACTCAATAAAGAGGGGAGAGATCCACGCTGGTACCTTAAACACTTGGAGTGATACATGCTAGTGCTTTATGACCCAGGAGCGATCCATGCTCCCATGTCATAATGACGAATCACCTTAAGGGTCAACCCTCGCCACTATAAAGAGGGGGACGCAAACAAGCGAAGGTATCTCATTCTTAACTCACATTTACTGTTGCATTCAACCTCTTTGAAGCATTCCCCTTACTTAGGCATCAAAGTGATCCCCTAGAGTACACCCCCGGGTCCCCCAAGCCTATTTTGCTTCCACCCTTTTCAGGTCATCGGATGTCAGAGAGCAGTCTTCTAGGTCATAGCCATTTTTATCTTGCAACAGTTGGAGCCTTCTGTGGGAACCACTTCTGATAGGTGCTCATTCTGCTCCCAACCTCTAACACTCAAATAATGACAACCACTCACGACTCAAGCTCTAGCCCAGCCGCTAGAAAAGAATCACCCCAGTCCATTCACTTCACACTCGTAGAACACTTGGGGGTCACTGGGGAGGAATTTCTCGCCTTCCAAAATAAAATGGAGGATATGTTCAACCTACTCTTGCAGCAAAGGATTCAGGAAGAGCATGTCCCCCACCAACAACAGGTTAGCCCCAACCCACCTAAGAAAGCAGAGAAACTAAAGGAGGGTGAGGAAAAAACTAACCTCATTAAAAAGGTGGAAGATGCGAACAACGTAGGAGTCAACGAGCAAAGATCAACCAAGTTAGAGGAAAGGATTAAGAAGATAGACCAAATGAAGAAGATGATGAAAGAGGGTCGAACCAACCCCTTATATAGGGAAGCCTCTCTAAGATCCTCGGAGCCGCCTGTTGACCTTATAGGTCATATCCCTATTTTGATTATGATAAATACTCATGTATTTAATGTCTGCTGAGTTGATGTGCAGGTTTATCTTGGCGGTATCATATGATGGCACTCGGAGACCCTTGGAGGAAAATGAAGACCTTGAAGACCCTAGTTATAATTTAATTGTTGTATTTCTTTGATGTAAAGGGTCTGTAATAGTAATTGGGGGTCTAGTTTGTAATAAGCTCACACACACATCACCTGCTTGATTTATTACGTAAGCTCAAACAAACCGTAAACTAAATGTGACCTTAGAAAAACCTTAGGGTTTTACCTTCGGTCGACTGACCCCGGACTTTTTCGGTGTTTTAATTTTGGACCCCAAATGATCCTAGGACACATACACCTGCACCTATGTTTGATAGGCACTTGAATAAGGTTTATATGTTGCAAGAAGGGACCGAAATGCACACTTGGTGCACTTTCGGTCGACCGACCAACACAGTTCACTTTGGCCTGGTCGACCGAACCGGCCCTGGGTCAACATTTTGACCAAGGCCCGGTCCACCGAACTTCACAGTTCATTTCTTGTCGGTCGACCGAACCCTGACAGGGTCAACATTTTGACCTCCTGGTCGACCGAGAGATTTTGTACTCCAACAACCTAGTCGACTGAGGGTCCTCGAGAGAAATCCCATCAGTATGGTCAACCGAACCAGCCAGTTCAAATTGGCCCGGTCGACCGAACCTCGGACATATGAAAAATCGCCTCATCCGATCGATCGACAAGTTAGTTCATTTCAGTCCTGGTTGACTGAACCATGAAAAAGGCTTCAGAATTAACGATACGATCGACCAAGCCTTTCAGTTCAAAATATCCCTAGTCGACCGAGCCATTTGAGACTTGGTCGACTGAAACATTTCTGGTCGACCGAACCTCTCGGGCTGCCCTAATTTTTTACTGCAGTTAATATTTTTTAAACAGGGTTAAAATGCTTTAAACATCATTAAACTTTCCTAATAATACCCAAAAGGTCCCCAACGGTCATATTTTCTCCTATGCCTATATATATGAGATCATTTGAGAAAATTAGCAAGAGATTAGGATATCTAATTAAGAAAAATTCTCTGAAAATCCCAAAGTTTATAATACTCATTTATTGAGTCTCCAACGCTTATTCTTACCAGATCTTCCACTCAAATATATTTTGTAAGTGTGATTTAAGTGTTGTTGTTTTCTAGGGTTGCTCTCCCAAGTGTGGTAGTTGTTTGTAACGATTTAATTGAGAGCCAACTCAAGTATTCTTAGGGGAGTTTGTTAATAAGTCTCTCCTAAGAAGACTTATATTAAACTTCCAAGTATTGCACATTCATTGCAATATCTTGTGTAGTTTGTATTTGTTTTTGGATTGCAAAATCTCTTCAAAATATTTCCAAATATCTTGTGGGATTTATCTTGATATAACTTTGAAAAGATATTTGTTTATGTGATATTGATCTTTGTTGCAATATTCATTGACCTACATATTATTTGCTGAATACAAAGATTAGATATCTTTTGCAAACCAAACATATACATTACTAGAGCATAATACGATTGAGAAAATCCACTCATTGTAATACATATATATTTTGTTTGGCTAGTATCTTTGTATGAACATCTTGCCTGAATATCTTGTGATACAAAGATTGCTTGATTGACACTCTCACGTACGCATTACACGATAGTAAATTTATTTGAGAGTAGACATCATAAACCACACTGAGCTTACATATTAAATCATATTGTGGTGTTTGCAATTGCTCGTATTTGGGTACACATCTGCTTTACTTGAAAGCATACTCATTGTACCATTTGATTGTAATACACTTTGGTTATATTTTCAGGCACAGGCCTAAAGAGGGAGACTAGCCCTGGAATAGTCCCGGATTGGCTTTGACCCGGTTAGGAAAGCTAGGTGCGTCGTCCTGTTAAGGCGTGTAGGTTGAGGTCAGCCCCGCTAATTGACCTGGTTAAGGTTGAGGTCAGCCCTGTATTAATTTGACCTGGTTGTAAACGGTGCCGCTCCACCCTTAAGTGAGCTATTAGTGGAATCCTCTAACTTGCGAGCTTGAGGCGGGGACATAGGCACAGTTGGCCGAACCTCGATAACATATCGTGTGTTTGTTTACATTTCTGCACTTTACATTTACCGCACGCGTATGTTATTATGTGAATGATGCGCTTAATTTAAATTTTCACATATCTTTTATATCCGCGCATTTGGAATTATATAGACCAACCCTAGGTTGTTTTATACGAGTATTTTATTTAACCTAGGTGATAAATTTGAAAATTCCAATTCACCCCCCCTCTTGGGAATACACCAATTCTAACACCGCCATTCACCAAAGAAGTGATAGAGGTCCCACTGCCCAGAAAATTCAAAATGTCGACCTTTGAAAGGTACGAGGGTTTGTGTAAAGACTCGAAAATTATAATAATTAAATAATAGATAAGAAGGAAAATTTGAAAAGGATTAAGCAAGGTTCGTCAATGAACTCCTTTGTAGCATTCGTGGATGAGTTTCAATGTCTCGTCGACGAAGTAATACCGAGAGGGTCTATTTCAAACTCATTAGCTCGTTGACAAGCTCACTACCTCCATCGATAAACTCCCTTCTTCAGTTCGTCGACAAGTACATGCGGTTCATCGATGAAGCCACGTGTCAAGTCACCTATAAACATGCAAGATCGGGATTTCAGCGAGCAAAATTAGTTTTTCCTCTTCTCTCTCTCTCTAGATTTCGGAATTCTCTACCTTCTCTCTAGATTTTCAGCTCTGTTTCTCCCCGGTTCAACAATCAGAAGCTACCACGATAATCCTGAGGAGATTCTCTACAACTTAGTCAGAGCAGAATTTTGGTTTGAGGAATTCAGGTACCATCCCAAAATCAGGGTTAGTAGGTTGTTTTGAGGTTTTAAAGTTATTAGGCTTTTCTGGACCCAAATTTTGGGTTAGATGGAAATATACTGGTGTTTGAGTTGTTTAAACTAGGGTGTTGTTATTGCAGGATTTGGGTTTTCAAACACCTCAGGAATAGGTTGAGGATCCCAACAGGTGTTTCCTAGGAACTCAGGTAATATTGGTAAATAATTGATAGTTCAGAAATTTTATGAATAAAAGATAAATGTGAGTGTAGGGGAAAAAGGCAGATGTGGTTATTATTCAGAGTTGGGATAATTGAATTAGGAAACGTATATTATTTAAGGATTCTGTGTTTGGCACGATAGACATAGGAATTAAATTGGAGTCAGATCTCTTAGCCAGTTAGGCAAGGAAAATATGCTATGCTAGTTAAATCAGGGATTATTATCAGTCAATTATGGTATTTGATTATGAGATATAGAGTATTAATTATACAGTTATATAAATTTAAGTACATGAGTTTTATGTATGAAATGTGTGGCCTGAGTAAGTGTTTGTGCAGTATAGTATTTATACAGTTTTCAGAATATCATGATCTATAGTATTTATGCACAGAAATATGTTTTATCAGATTTATAGAATTATGATTTATAATATACACAGACAGATATTTTATAGTATTTACAGAATATCATGATTCCCTGAATTTCAAAACCATAACACTTAGATATTACATTATATTCAAGTCAGATATTACAGATTATTCAGATCATATATTCCAGATATTTTAGCTCAAATAATACAGTTTATTCAAATCCGTTTTACAGAGTTATGGTTATTCAGAATCATGATGAATAGTAGGATATATATAAATAGAATAGTATCATACAGTATCAAATCCTTGATAAATCAAATCAACTATCAGAGCACGGTGCAACCATACGTCTCAAAAAGAGTATGGTATAGCCGATTGTGCCACAGGTAGTGTAGAGGCTCCCTAGTGTTCAAACCAGGTGGAGCTGGCCTTTCGTGCTTACAGGCATGTTTATGCATACAATTAGACTAGTTCTAGTAGGCCAACCAGCGTTTAGTCCTGCCTACGGGCCACACAACCAGTCATGAGGGGTAATCATGACATACAGTTTTCCAGGGAAAGTTTCCATAGTTACTTATATGTATACAGATTTATAGAATAACAGTAGATATATTATAGTACTAGCAGTATAAATAAATAGAAAGCCATATTATAGTTGTATTTTAAGTCATATAGGTGTGAGTTATACTGTGTATTAATTAACTTGCTATCTCAGTTCAGTTATTTAACAGTATATCATTTATGCAAACTCAGTTGTTACACACTGGTAATAGCATATTTATTCTTACTGAGAGTTGTCTTATCCCAATAATTTAAAATTTTTTAGGTGATCCAGTTAGACGAGTAGATCAGGCTTAGAGGTAGAGGGGATATTTATACTACCCTGTCAAAAGGGTGAGTACTTTTGGGGATGTATTATTAGTAGTTTAGGAGATTTAGTGGAAAAAACTGGAGAGATGTATATATGTATTCATGTTTTGGGAAAATATTGAATTCTAGTATTATAATTATGGATGTATGATTTTATATTTTCCGCTGCATAAGTATGTTATCTTGTAAGCAGGACTTCCTTAGTGCTCAACTGAGGCCTGAGATGTTATAATAGATATTACAGGAGTATCAAAGTAATTTTTCTAAATATGTGTAAAAAAATGGTATGAATTTTGGGTCGTTACAATTTGATATCAGAGCCTAGGTTGCTAGATTCTGTAGACTCTAGAGTGCAACAAAAAATAATACCAGAATGTAGGAATTGATTTTGGAGAAAGATAGAAATTTGGATAGAACATAATTTCAGTGATTTAATGTTAGGAAACTAGGATGAGAATTTAGGGTTCTGTTTTGCAATTTAGAAGCGGGAACTTCGGGGTGGTTTCTGTGTTTTCCCTAGGGTGATGATTTCAGGAAAATTCAGCACAGCTTTTCATCCTCAGATTGATGGGCTGACAGAGAGGATGATCTAGATACTTGAGGATATGTTACGAGCATGTGTGCTGGATTTTGGGGGTAGTTGGACCCAATATATGTCGCTGATTGAGTTCGCGTATAATAACAGCTATCAGGCTAGCACTGGGATGACTCCTTACGAGGCATTGTATGATATGAGGTGTCGTTATCCACTATACTAGGATGAAATGGGTAAGAGGCGAGTTCTGGGACTAGAGATGGTGTAGCAGGTGTATGATAAGGTCCGACTTATTAAAGACAGAATTAGTGCAGCTCAAAGTCGGCAGAAAAGTTCGCAGATATTCGCCTCCGGACGTTGGAATTTGATGTAGGTGACTAGGTATTTTTGAAGGTCGCACCACTGAGAGGAGTTATGAGATTTGGGAGGAAGGGTAAGCTGAGCCCTAGGTTTATTGGCCCATTTGAGATACTTGAGAGGGTAGGTACAGTCATCTACATCCTAGCATTACCACCAACTTTATCTAGAATACATAACGTATTCCATGTTTCCATACTGAGGAAATACGTCTTAAATCCCTCCCGTGTGATTAGTTATGAGTGAATAGAGCTCAGAGATACATTAGCATATGAGGAAACACCAGCGCAGGTTCTAGACAGAAAAGAACAAGAGTTGCGCACCAATAAAATACCATTAATGAAAGTCCTGTGGAGAAATCATGTAGTGGAGGAGGTCTCATGGGAGCTAGAGGAGGAAATATGACAGAAGTACCCACATTTGTTTAGTGGGGATCAGTATTTGTCGGGGAAGAAACATCAACAGTTCAGATAGAGTAAGTTTTATTTTGATATTGTTCAAACTAATTGATGTATAATTTGTATAGTAGAATATAGGATATGTAGTTTTTTGGTTTTGGGAGAATTTTCTTTTATGAATATATTTGAAATCTCCCAAAATCCTAATTGTAACCACAGTATTCCTACGCCATAAGTGAGGGTAATTAATAAGAAAAGTAGCAATTTTTTCTCAAAGGATGGTGTATAACATATATAGCAAATTTCGATGACGAAATTTTATAAAAATGGGAGAATGTAAAGACCCGAAAATTATAATAATTAAATAATAGAGAGGAAGGAAAATTTGAAAGGGATAAAGCAGTTTTCGTCGACGAACGCCCTAGTTTCGTCGACGAACTCCTTTATTGTAACGACCCAAAAAATTTAATCAATAAAAATAATAAAAGAAGAGAAAAGGGAAGAAAGAGGAATATTTTAAAGAATATCAACAAAGAATCGTCGACGAACCAACTGGTCTCATCGACGAGCGTTCTGTCTTGGCTCGTCGATGAAGGCACATGTCTTGTCAATGAGGAATTGTCGAAAGGGGTTTTCACATGACTGAAATTCGTCGATGAGTTCGCTATTTCATCACCGAATTGTGTACTAGGACTTGTCAACGAATCCACATGTCTCGTCGATGAACCCCTGCCTATAAATAGCGAGTTCTTTCATTTCAGTGTGAATTTTTTCACATGAATCCTCTCTCTCTCTCTCTCTCTCTCTCTCTCTCTCTCTCTCTCTAGAATTTCAGCCCTGCTACCTTCTCTCTTTGATACCGGGCCGGATTTAGCTTGGTTTGATGATCGGAAGCTACCACGAGACTCCTGGGAAGATTCTCTACAATATAGGCGTAGCGGATCTTCGATTTAAGAAGTTTGGGAAACATCCCAAAATCAGGGTAAGTAGGATAATTTGAGATTCATTTATTATTTTGAAGTATTTGGAGCCTAGGAAGTATTATATGAGTGTTTTTCTAAGATTTGAGGAAGTTGGAATTTTTGGAATGCAAGGTCTCGTTTTGTTAATATTAGGCTGAATTCCGAGGAGCAGGTAAGGAAAAATACTTTATAATAGATTTATAATAATTTTAAAATGGTTAGATTTGGGTACAAAATTAATTATATATATATATATATATTTTTTGGTATAATTATCTGAATGATACAGGAAATGAAAATGTTGATTTGATTATATATTATATTAGGAAAAAATCGTGTGGCTTGAAACCATTTTTGCTAATTAAATGGTTATGGGTATTATGGAATGATAAATCATGATGGTTGCGAATACTGTTGGGTTGTGAACACTGTTTGGTTGAAAATATTGGATGATTGTGTATACTGTGGTAATTGTGTGGATGTGATTGATTGGTGAGATTTGTTATTGATTTGTGTTGTGGTTCATGTAAATTACGATATAACGTTGGCAGTGGTATGACGAGATCGTTATATCGTACCTGGTATGTTTGACATATAACGTTGGCAGTGGTATGAGGAGATTGTTATATAAGCATCTATATTGGGAGGTAAACATTGGCAATGGTATAAAGAGGTTGTTTGCCTATTTACCATGAACGGGGTGTTTGTGTTGTAACCTGTGTGGTTTGATTAGTCCTATGTGAAAGGCTCTTGTGTGGTTTGATTAGTTATGTGTGAAAGGCTCCTGTGAATGAGGTGTTTGTGTTGTAACCTATGTGGTTTGATTTGTCCTGTCTCTAGACCAGAGACTTGGCTGGATTGAACAGCATATGACTGACACTTCCTCTTCACGTGGAAAGGCTCCAATGGAAGTCGAGTCTGATGGAAGTGAAGAAGGAGATGAAGAAGATTGAGAAGATGATCAGTCTGATAATGAAGATGCTGGAGACACTTAGATCTATTTGCTCTTTGAACATTTTTGCATTTGTACTAAAAATAACTTTGTGCACTATTTTGTTTTTACATGCTTATTGCTCTTATTGCTTATCTCTTTGACGCATGTTATTATTATGTTATGTTTGGACTTATTGATTATAACATGATAAATGGTATTCTCTATTTTTGTGCTTAATTCTAATTTTTTGTCTTCGTATGTATGAGCTTATTGCTTATCTCTTTTTGAGCAAAACTGAAACAAACCTGAGACAAAAGTAATATAAAACTAAGATATACTCTGAAAATTGTCTCTTGAAGTTTGACTTGTCAAATGTGGCACAGTTGAGACATATATTATTGATAGTCATAAATCTTGAAATATGAACTTACACATGGAATCTGAAGTTGAATCTGATACTAACTGATATACCATCATATGAATGATTGCTTTACTTTTCAAATATTGTTAAGAATATGCTTATTGTAAGGGGGAGCCTTATTAAGGTTCACTCATTTTTTGCTCCTTATTTGTCATCATCAAAAGGGGAAGATTGCTGGCCTAACAAGGCTTACGAATTTTATTTTGATGATAACAAATCAAGGAAATTTACCATGTTTTGGTTAAGTGATGATGTTTCAGAAATCAAGTATATGAATTCAAGATCAAGTACTCACAAGCTTTATTGAAAGTTTATACTCTAAAGACAAATGGTCAAATGAAAGCTTAAAGTATATTTAAAGCTTGGATTCAAAGATAGAAAATCTGATGAAGCTTAAAGTATATTGAAGCTTGAAGACAAGATTGACTCAAAGAAAGACAAGCATGAAGACTTAGTGCTTAGAATGTTTTAAGTCTTAAGAATTCTTATGTAAGTACTTCATTTAATGTCGATATGGATGCATTGAAGCTCTTAGGTTTCATTATTGACTTAGAGACCACATTTTGAAAACCCCAAAAATATTTTCAAAAGTCTCAAAGTAATATGGCAGGTATAAAAGTTAACAAAAGTTTTTGGAAACAAAATTATAAAAGTATATGTTGTTGCATGATTAGGCGACTGACCTTTTTATGCTAAAATAAATTGGAAAAATAGAATAGGCCCAGTCGACTAACCCTATAAGTTCTGGCGACTGACCCCATTCTGACTTTGAAATTTTGCTGGATTTTAAAAGAACATGCGACTAACCCCGATAGTCTACTCTACCGAACTTCGTAACTGTCAAATTTAAACAGTAAAAAAAAGTTTCCAAATATGATTACTTGGGCCCCAAATTTTGTAATAACTTGGGAAATAGTCAAAGCAACTTGGGGAACATGAAATAGAAGCTTTTTCCATCTATAAATACATGGGAAAACCTAAAGATTTCACACACCAACAATTACAATCAGCAATCAAGCTATATTGTTCATACTCTTCAAAACCTTACTGCAAATACTTTGTTGAAGTTCTTGCTGAAGTTCTTATTGATCAAATCACATGGTTCATTGCTCAATTACTGAGAAATTCAACTCTAAGAAAGAACCCAATGATAAATTTCTGAGCTTCAATTCTGTAACGCCCCGACCCGCCACGTGGAGCTCGCGGTGCTACTTTAGTGATGTTTGTGAACCTGATACCAAACTCATCATATAAAACGCAGTAGAAATAAAAGATAAAATCTCCAAAATCCATTACCAGAGTTCTATACTACCTTTATATATACAAAAGTTTCCAAAATCCTTATTACAAACCAATGTCCTATACTCATACAAAAATCAATTCAAACTACACCCACTACATACATAAATTGAACGGCTACCTCGGCCCCTCTAGTATGCTAAACACGATCCTTAGTGTTTCCTGAAAAGATAATTTGTATATTGGGGTGAGAAACTTCTCAGTAAGGAAGACTAAGTTAAAATCAGTGTGTGGCCAGCATGAATTTTAGTGTATAATGAAAATAACCAGTTCCTTATTTAACCGAAAATATCATTTAAAAACATATAGTCATTCCATACAGTTGAAAATATCCTTTTTCCTTTCCACATATAAACCAGTTCAGTAAATATTTAACACCATTTACATAAATCCACAGATATGCATATAAGACAACTCCCTGTGACTAACGCCATTTACTTCCCCCATGGCACGGGTTGTGCAGCCCGAAGGATGGACTAAGCCTGGGTGATCAGCCCAAAACAAAGTCAAAACATTATCCTCTGCAAGTACGTCTGTAGGCATCCACAGCCAAGTTGCAGGTCTGACGCCTTTACTTCAACCTCACGTGGGCAGTCAGCTGAGACCCCCTACACTTCTATCCAGAACAGTGTGAGTGCACATGTTCTAATAATCAATCACTAGCAATGGTACCGTGCCCACAATATACAGGTCCCCGAGGTTCCTAAAGCATATCATGCAATTTAAGTAAAAAAAATCGTAGTTTAAATCATTTCATATAAAACCTATCATTTTATAAAACCCAACCCCCGGCCGTCAAATACAACCCGTCTTACAGCCGTTTAAACAAAACCCCAGCCCTCGAGTGTCAAATATAACCCAAATCATAGCCGTCAATTAAAACCTGCTCCCTGACCATCATATAAAACTCGGTCCCCGACCGTCATATCAAATCCCTACATTATTCACAAGCAATTCCAGTATTTCGCAAACAATTTTAGAATTTCATAAACAGTCTCAAATCCAATTAAACAATAAATCCTACTAAATAATCATCTACCACACGATTTCATCATTTAAACATAACCATATAAACAACTAAGCTTTCTACCGTTCATTTTTATTCAAAATACCATACCATATATCCTAGGTTTGTAAAATCCCAATTGAATGGTCGGTTTTCGAAATAATCTTGAAAACATGTATATACATATACAACATAGTTTAATTAGTTCAAATTTAAATAAAAGTCTGACTTAACTTAATCCCCTTACCTCAATCCTGAAAAGTCTGATAAAAAATTTCAACCCATGCCCTGAGCATTCAAAACTCCAAACCTTGAAATCACATTATCCCCAATAAAATCAACTCAACCCCAAAATTATAATTTCCTTAATATTCCTAAGCTCACAAAATTTCCAATAACTATTGAACATTTCCTAAGCCTATAAACTCCAAATAAATAATTAAATTCCCAAAAATAGAAAATTTGCTAAATTCCGTAAATCTTGCCCTAGCCTTGTAGTGGTGCCTAGGAAACCCAAATTGAAAATTCACTCCAATTAAAATGATGACGATCAAGGCTAAGACCCCGTGGTGGTGTTTAATCATCGATTTGGCTAAAGATCTAAAGAAAAACTTAGGAAAGAAAAAGGGTTTACTTTACCCTAGGAGTGTCTACGTCACTCCTATGACAAATCCACTCCGATAGGAATGTCGGTGGCGAAGAATGGAACCCAATAGTATTTTTTATTTTCCAATCAGCCGAATATTTGCCGAGAAAATGAGGAGAGAGAGAGAGAGAGAGAGAGAGAGAGGGAAGGCAGAGGAGAGAGTTGGAGAGTGAGGGAGGTGTGTTCAGTGGGGGGGTTTGCTGCAGGATTTTTGAAATCCTGAAGCTTCAAGATACTCTATATATATATATATATGTATATATATTATAATAATATATTATATTATATTAATATATTAAGATATTATATTATATAATTTAATTTAATAATTATTATTTAATTTAATTAATTATTTAATCATTTAATTAATTTATTTTTACACTTCCATGCATATTAATTTTTTGGAGGGTTACATTCTCCCCTCGTTATATAAATTTTGTCCTCGAAATTTGCTAACTATTATTAATCACATCCTTAACTCACGATCTCTATCTACAGAAGAGTCAGTAGCCACCCACATAGCGGCCCCGTCCAAAGTTTATTAACTATCCTCACTTATGACGGAGGAATACCGTGGTTATATACAATGTCTTGGGAGATTACAATAACCATAACAAATCTCTTCCCAAAGACCATCCATAAACAAAACCAATAACAAATCAAATAAAAAAACCTACTCTAAATAACTTATACTCAACACCATACACCTACGTACTTAGTGCTAAGCTTCGCTGAAAAGTTGTGGGTACTTCTAACGTATTTCTGTTTCTAACTCCTAAAAAGCCTCCTCAACTGCATGATTTCGCCACAACACCTTTACTAAAGGTATATCCTTAGTATGCAGTGTCTGTATTTTTCAATCCAAAATCTGAACTGGTACCTCCTCATATGCCAAAGCATCTCCGATCTCCAATGACTCATAACTGATCACATGTGAGGGGTCTAGAACGTGCCTTCTCAACATGGACACGTGGAACACGCCATGTATCCTAGACAGTGTTGGGGATAATGCTATCCTGTATGCCGCCGAACCAATCCTCTCCAGAATCTCGAACAAGCCAATGTATTTAGGGCTCAGCTTACCCTTCTTTACATATCTCATCTGTAGTAACCCGGAAAATAATGGAATTTAAACAAAGAGGGAAAGAAAATAGAAACCGAAACAGAAGGAGGTCGTAGACTTCGTCGACGACATTGCATTTGGAGAATAAAAATAATTTCAGGAAATTTCCCAACTTTGTCGACGAACACAGGGTCTCGTCAACGAAGGTCTTTAGAAATTCGTCAATGAACACAGGGCTTCGTCGACGAGAAAATACCAAGAGAGGTTTCCGGCTGGTCTGAATTTCGTTGATGAACACAGGGCTTCGTCAACGAATTTTATGAAAGACTCGTCGATGAGGTGACGTGTCTCGTCGACGAATCTGGCAGTATAAAAGGAGGGAAATCGGGATATTTGTCATTTCTCGCGCTGCTCTCTCTCTCCTCTCTCTCTCTCTACGTTTCCCTCTCCCTTCTCTCTTCGATTCAAACCCCACCAATCACCGGATCGACGATCCGAAGCTACCACGACACTCTTGGTGGAGTTCTCTGAACATCTGCCGGAGCGGATCGTCGAGAAAACAAAGTTGGATTTCATCCCAAATTCAGGGTAAGGCCTTTTAGCTAGTTTTTGGCTTTCTGGCAGTTATAGGAAATGATATAGACGGGAAAATACTGATATTATATTCTGACATATGTTGGTTTCAGGGTGTTTTGTAGGAGGCCCTACGGGTGTTAGGCTTGTATTCCCTAGGGGCTTTCCAGTAGTTAGGTAAGGGAAATATACTATGCTATGAAGTTTTAAAAATATTATACAGTTTATTTAAGGATGAAAATTATGTATTAATGTATCGTGTGGCTTTTGAATATAAACGTAGTACGAAGATATGTTCTATGATATTTTGTGTTCTGATTTTACGATATTTCAGTACCTTGACTATATGATATTTCAGTAGCATGATTTTATGATTCTCAGTACCATGATTACACGAATTTCAGTATTATGATCATGCAGCTTCAGTATTATGATTATTCAGTTCTCAGTATTACGTATGAATTACAGTTACAGTTTATGCAGCATCATGATTATTTCAGTACTTTAGAATCATGACAAATCAGATATATATATATATATATATATATATATATAGAAATATATTATATGATATCAGACCCTGTTGGACTTGCAGCTACAGAGCATGGTACCATTGCTATAGATACTATGTTACTTATTTAGTGCAACCACCTATTCAGATAATACGTGGTAAGGTCGGCCACCTAGGCCTTTGAAGAGGTTAGGCTCCCCATCCAGATATGAGTTGAGTTGGGCAGGTTGACTGACGGAGTTCAGTAATTTATTCCTAATTGGCCAGTCAGGGTAAATCTAGCCTACGGGCCACACAACCCTGTTATGAGGGGGGGCAAGTCATGACACACAGATAGCCACAGGGAACAGTTTCAGTTACTATTACATACGTACAGATTTACAGTAATAGGGACTATACTTATGTATACTAGAAGTATTTGAATTATACCATAATATTGTCATGTTAAGCAATAGGAAAAAAGGGTGGTGTATTCTATTATTTGTACTGTACTTTTGTACTCAGTTATTCATGTGTATATGAAAATAGATTTCATGATATATATATATATATATAGTAGCTCATCTGCCACACACTAGCAATCGTATATTTCTCCTTACCGAGCGTTAGCTTATCCCAGTGTTAATATATTTTTCAGGTGATCCAGGTAGGCAAGCAGACCAAGCTCGCAAATAGAAGGGCTTTAGTAGTGCCCTACCAGAGAGTGGGTATGTTTTTGGGAGTGTTTTTGCACATCTCAATATAGTTGAGGGAATTTTTGGGAAAACAGATATATGTGTATAATTTGGGGAAAAACATGGTAGCACTTTGGTATTGATATTGTACGATATGGACATGTTTATTCTGTTTATGTTTTTCGATGTTTAGGTTTATGATTGGGTTTTTCCCTAGTATGGTATCAGAGCATGTAAAATATTATAGTATGGAAAAAAAAACCCATTTAATTAAGCAGGTCGTTACATCATCACCCCCTTCATTGGAGCAATCCTCAAGAATATCATATCACCTATTTCGAATTCTAGTTCCCATCGGCGAGTGTCCACATAACTTTTCTGCTGACTCTGGGCTGCTTTAATCCTCTTCCTGATAAACTTGACATTTGCAAAGGCCTACTGAACAAGTTTTGGCCCGAAAATTTGTCGCTCACCTACTTCATCCCAGTACAACATAGATCGGCACCAGCGACTATACAAAGTCTTATATGGTGCCATTCCAATGCTGGTTTGGTGACTGTTATTGTATGCAAACTCAACCAATGGCAGATATTGGATCCAGCTAACCCCAAAATCTAATACACATATTTGCAGCATATCCTTGAGAATTTGAATGGTTCGTTCATACTGTCCATCCGTATGCGGGTGAAATGCAGTACTGAAAGTGAGTTGAGAACCCAACGCTCCCTACAAACTCTTCCAGAACCGAGAAGTCAACCGTGGATCCCGATCTGAAACGATGGACATTAGCATGCCGTGCATTCTGACTATCTCCTGAACATAAAGTTCTTCTAGCTTATCCATGGAGTAACTGGTTCTAACTAGAATGAAATGGAAAGTCTTCGTCAATTTGTCAACAACTACCCATATGACATTCTTCCCATGCACTGCTGAAGGCAATCTCGATACAAAGTCCATGAGATATGCTCCCACTTCCACGTAGGGATGTCAAGTGGTTGAAGTGGTCCTGCTAGCCTCTAATGTTCTGCCTTCACCTGCTGACATGTCAGGCACTGTTCCAAAAATTTGGAAATATCCCTCTTCATGTTACTCCACTTGAACGATTATCGCAGGTATCTATACATTTTAGTATTCCCTAGATGCACTATATAGAGAGAGAGCGATGTGCCTCCTCTAGAATGGTCCGCTTAATATCAGCATCATTTGGTACACACAACCTAGTGTGAAATTTGAGAACTCCATCCTCAGAAACATTAAAGTTTGTTTGCTGCACACCCCGTATCATCTCTACAATTTCTATCAACTCTGCGTCTTTTAGCTAAGTTGTCCTAATCCTCTCCTGTAAGGTTGGTTGAACCACCAAGCTAGAAATGAACAACTGATGATTCCCTTCCACTAACTCTACACCCAACCTCTCTAGGTCCATCCTGATATGATGCGAAGCTACAACTGTTAAGGCTAACGCACCCACTGATTTTTGACTTAATGCATCGGCTACCACATTAGCCTTTCCGGGGTGATAGCTAATGGTGTAGTTGTAATCCTTTATCAACTCAAGGTATCTCCGTTGTCTCATATTCAACTCTTTCTGGGTGAAGAAGTACTTGTAACTTTTATGGTCAGTAAATATCTCGCACCTTTCACTATATAGGTAGTGCCTCTATATCTTTAATGCAAAAACCACTGCTGCCAGCTCTAAGTCATACGTAGGGTAGTTATTTTTGTACTCTTTTAGTTGGCAAGAAGCGTATACGATGACTTTTTCCTGCTACATCAAGACACATCCGAGTCCTTTCTATGACACATCACTGTAAATAACAAATCCACCCTCACCTGATGGAATGGTCAACACTGGAGCAGTGACTAGACGCTGCTTCAACTCCTAGAAACTTTGCTCACATTCACCGGTCCATTCAAACTTCACGTTCTTTCTCATGAGCCATGTCAGAGGGCCTGATAACTTAGAGAATCCCTCAACAAAATGACGATAATATTCGATAAGTCCCAAGAAACTCCTGACCTGCTACACGTTCTTCAGCCTTACCCAATCAACTACGACTTCTATTTTGCTTGGGTCCACTAAAATTCCCTCCCTAGACACTACATGTCCCAGAAATGCAACCTGCTCCAACCAGAACTCGCATTTCTTGGATTTAACAAATAACTTCTTCTCCCTAAGAACCTTGAGTACCAGTCTCAAATGAACTTTATGCTCCTCAGGGCTTCTCAAGCAAACCAGAATATCATCTATGAACACAACAACAAACTGGTCCAAGTACTCGTGGAACACCCTGTTCATTAGGTCTATGAATGCTACAGGCGCATTCGTTAATCCAAATGGCATAACTAAGAACTCGTAACTGAGTTCAGAAAGCAGTCTTCAGTATATCATTTGATTTAACCTTCACTTGATGCTATCCAGATTGCAAATCGATCTTAGAGAAGATCTGCATGCCCTGAAGCTGATCAAACAGATCGTCAATTCAAGGTAATAGGTACTTATTCTTCACTGTTGCTTTGTTAATCTCTCTATAGTCGATGCACATCCTCATCAACATATCCTTCTTCTTCACAAACAACACCGGTGCACCCCAGAGTGATACACTTGGTCTAATAAATCCCCTATCAAGAAGCTTATGTAGCTACTCCTTTAGCTCCTTTAGTTCAGCTAGAACCATTCTGTATGGGGCTTTGGAGATTGATGTTGTCCCTGGGATCAAATCAATTGCAAACTCCACCTCATGATCAGGAGGCAATCCCGGTAAGTCCTCTGGAAAAAAATCTGAGAACTTCCTTACCACGGGAATATCCTCCAAGTTACGTTCCTCCCTCGGTGCTTTTTTCACAAATGCTAGGTATCCCTGGCATCCCCTCAGAAGTAGCCTCTTCTTCTGAATAGCGGAAAGGATCTGTGGTGTAGAGCGCACACATGACCAGACAAACATAAACTCCTGCTCCCCAGGAGGTCTTAATACTGCCTCCTTCCTACGACAATCAATGCTCGCGTAACTGGATGCTAGCCAGTCCATACCCAGAATAACATCAAAACCATGCATGTTAAAAACAATCAAGCTTGCAGGAAACACTCCCCCCTGAATCTCTACTAGGTAATCCCTTATCACTTTACTACACACTACCACTGACCCTGTCGGTGAGACCACTACTAACTCAGCCTCTAACAACTGAGTCTCTACCCTACACAGTTTAATAAACCCCCGAGACACAAACAAGTGGGTTGCACCTGAATCAAATAACACAACAGCACTATTTGGCAAAATGGAAATAGTATCTATCACTACATCGCCGACGTTCTTAGCATCTCCCGGCATAAGTGAGTACACCTGCACTTAGGCGGTGCCCCTCTGGTGATCACCTCAGGGTGCCTGGTTACCACCCCGATACTAAGGCTGTGGAGGTGTGTAGTTCAATGTCGCACGACAGTCCTATGTCAAACATCCTGCCCCACTGCACCGATTGCAAACAACTGATCCTCCGCTGCACTCGTCCCAATGCCTCTAATGGCATCTAGAACAGATAGAACGTTGTGAACCCCCTTGATGGCATCAGTACCCCACCTCCTGTCGCTGGCCCGAGAAATTACCACGTCACTTCCATGAGCCTTGGCTGGTGCTGGTCTAAAACCCCTTAGGCAAGGGCCTCTTCTTCTAGTTCACTACTCTCCCCCCTCCTAAATGTTGGCCTCAATTGCCATGACCCGATCCACTAGCTCAGAAAAGCTCTGAGTTAACAATGCCACCACCTGTGCGCATATCCCCTATCTCAGTCCTCTCTCAAACATTTGGGCCTTCAATGGTTTGTTCGGAACCATGTCTTGAGCGAAACAGGATAACCCCATAAACTTGGCCGCATACTATTGCACAGTCATGGGCCTCTGAGTTAGATGCAGGAATTCCTCTGCCTTAGTTGCTCGGATGGCAGTAGGGAAATACTTGTCGAAGAAGACCTCCCTAAAACGGCTCCAGGTGATAGCCACAAGACCTGGCCGCTGCCCCTCCACCAGCTTTGCCGATCGCCACCATCTCTTTACTTCCCCCACTAATTTTTAGGTGACATAATTCACCTTCTACTCCTCTGTGCACTACAACACCCCCAGCAGCTCCTCTATTTCCTAAACCCAATCTTCAATTGTGATCGGGTTCAGTCCTCCTACAAATGCCTGTAGACTCTCCTGAGTGAACTGCTGAAATGTGTAGCCCCGCTCAACCGGTGGCTGATTTTGCTCTCTAGAGTCCCTTATGTTTTCCTTCCTAGCTTGCCGCATTATACTTCACAACACTACTGAGGCATCAACGTCATCCTCCTTGGAAGTATCCCCTCCAGCAACGATGTCCTTCCCCTGGGGATCCATTATGTAGATAGGATAGAAATCGACTTAGAAATTCCACATTTAACGTAGTTAATGCAAATATGGAATAAAGGAATTGATATAATACACGAGTTATAATTTAACAGTTCATATCCCAGTTCTGTCACAAAACCGTCAACTCATGAACATGATCCTGTCATTACACACATACCCAACCTACTCAACGTTTCTACTTAAGTGTCCAAGTTCCATTCTCTCAACCAATAAACGAAACCATCGATGGATTTAGCATGATTTTCTTGAAATCGTCATTCTAGGAAAAGCACAGAAAATTGTCAAGGATCTCTGGTTCTAAGATTCTAGACCAAAACCCGACCTAACCTACCCATTCCTATCCTTAACTTATCTAAACCTATACTCTTGTAATCATCAACCATCAAAGTTTGTAGAACCTAGCAAACCTAGGCTCTAATACCACCTGTAATGCCTTGACCTACCACGTGGGGCCTGGGGTGCTACTTTAGTGACATTTGTGTACTTGATACCAAACTCATCATGTAAAATATAGCGAAAATAAAAGATACAATTTCCAAAATCCATTACGAGAGTTCTATACTACCTTTATATATACAAAAGTTTCCAAAATCCTTATTACAAACCAACGTACTATACTCATACAAAAACCAATTCAAACTATACCCACTACATACATAAACTAAACGGCTAACTTGACCTCTCTAGTATGCTAAACACGATCCCCGCTGTTTCCTGAAAAGATAATTTGTATATTGGGGTGAGACACTTCTCAGTAAGAAGATTAAGTTAAAATTAGTGTGCGGCTAACATGAATTTTAGTGTATATTGAAAATAACCAGTTCCTCATTTAACCAAAAATATCATTTAAAAACATATAGTCATTCCATACAGTTGAAAATATCATTTTTCCTTTCCAAAGTGTTATCCTTAGTGGCTACACCATCATTGTTTAATGTGTTTTGATGATATTAACCTATGTGTTGTTCCTAGTGTGTTCCTATCTTTGCAGATCATGTTTAGTACAGGTACTCGTACATAAATTATTGGATCGAAGGGAAAGATCGGACCGAGTAGACGTCAAGAAGGAAAGATCAAATGGACACATACTCGGAATGACCCAAGCACAACCAAAGAAAGCTTAATTGTAGAATTATTTGTAATAAGAGTTGTGTGAGGTAGTATGTTTTGTAACTTTTGCGAGTGTGTTTCTTGCATGATTTCTAAGTAAGAGTTGAGCAAAGCACATGCATACTAGGACACATGAGTTTATAGGATTGCACTAAAGACACAAACACAAACTCACCTTTCATAGCTTTCTAAGTTAAAACAAGAGTTTGTCAAATAAATCCTAAAACTCAAATATGTTTTCAAAGGGACAAGATTTAACATCCTAGTTTTAAGAACATTTTTATACTTAGTCCCGATTGTGTTAAAACAAGTTTAACGTCCTAAAGGTTCAAAGAAAGTTGAGTATATTTACAAAAGGACATACTAAGCATATAAGATATCAAAATGGGTTTTCAAACGTGTTTTATTAATTAAAATATCTTATATTCAAAAGGAAACTCATTTGGACAAGTTTTAATCTTCATTAGAATTAATATATTTCATGTAATTTTGTCCAAGAATGATTTGAGTCATTAAAACACTTTTTGACAAGGAAAAACAAATTAATCGTCACTGCCGTAGTGCAGTCTTGAGTCTTGAACACCTTACGGTATTTTAGGCATAAATTTTTATAGAAAAGTACAAATGGGACGATCTTGGTGTCCCTGGAAATCTAAGACAAAAGTCCACAACTTTCATGTTAGTGACTTTTTCTGATTCAGGGACTTCGTCAACGAAATTCAGATTTCGTCGACGAATTCTGGGCAGAAGCGCTCCAACGGGCGGAAAACGGCTAGTTTGCCAAATAAAATATTTTTTCTTCTCCCCAACGGCTAGTTAACAACTCCTAAGGTTCTTAGGCTATAAATACAAACTATTAGACTTGTATTAACAAGGTTTTGAAGGTCCTTGATCATTGTTAGTAAAAAACATTTTTATACAAAACCTAACACATTGCATATTAGTTCTTCATTACATGTGTTCATTCTCTCTTGCTCACTTATTGTGTTTGATTAAATTCTTGAGAGAATAGTGTGAGGTTTGAGTTGTAAATCATATTTGCTCATTGTAAGGAGCATTCTTTGTAATCTTCCATCTTCTTGTGAAAGGTTCTTTGTGAACCAAGTTGCAAGGTTCTTTGTGAACTGAATCGGTAAAGGCTCTTTGTGAGCGGTAGGGATTTGTTCCCAAGTTTGTAAGGCTTGCTCCGCTGTGGAAGGAGCGATTATAGTGGATTGTAGAATCCTTGGCTTGATGCTAAGGCGTGGACGTAGGCTTGGTGCCGAACCACGTAAAAATACGGGTGTTGTTCTTTCTCTCCCTTACACTCTTTATTTTATATCTTGTGCATGATTTATATTTATATTGCGATATAATTTCTTGTATCTTGCCAAGAGTTTTTATTTTGTAGAAAAATACGTATTTCGTGAAAAGAGTCTATTCACCCCCCCTCTAGACTATATACTCCGGGTTGGGACTTCCAACACAAAGTATAAACCAATTCAGTAAATATCTAACACCATTTACATAAATCCATAGATAATCTTTAATATACTTACATTTATTTTTGAGTTAAGAAATGTTCTAAATCCCTCGGGTATTTACAGCATTAATTTTTATTCAAGAAAATATTTTTAACACGAAAATTGTGTGGCATGAGCTTATTTTTACATTACATATTTCATGAAAATATGAGTAAAAATGATATAAGTTGATTTTTACATTGCGTATTGCACGAAAATATGAGTACAAATATGATTTTCATGATATTATTGTAATTTTATAATAAGATGTTTTCAAAACCCTTTATGACACAAACAATACAGAAAATTATAAATGCTCGGTACTGCAGTTTAAAGTTTAAATGAATTAGAGTGCACCCACGCTGTTTGCAGAGTGATTTTATATGGTAGTAGATTTCTCATGAGTACATACCTGGGTCGGATCAGAGTTTAATAGGGAAAATCTCACTTAATGATGACATACGTTGATTTAATTTAGCTAACCAACCAGTAAAGTCCAGTCTTTGGACTGCACAACCCAATCATAGGGGTAAATATGACTTACGATTAACAGGGCTAAGGGTGATTTTTACAGTACATGTCTATACATATTTAATTATGTATATAGAGCTATTGATGAATTGAAGGAAAAGTATACGTTTATGTGAATAAGGGACTTTTTGTATCTAGATAATGATTTAATAAGAAAAAGTATATGTACATGATTGAGTATTATAATTATAGTTTTAAAAGTTAAAAAGTTCAGTTTAACAATTATAGTATATGATTATAAAATTTTACTGCTATAGATGATAGTAAAAGTTTTATTTAGAAATTTTTAAATTTACATTTATTTTTAAAGCAGTTTGAAGTTATAGTATTAAATATTATTTTATGAAATTAAAATATTATGAATGCTCATTTTGGCCACACACTAATAATAATCTTATTTACTTACTGAGCGTCGTCTCGCCCCAATCATTATTTTACATTTCAGATCATTTTGAATAGTATACCAGAAATCTGACGTAGCAAGTGCATGAGCAGGAATAGAAAGAGTAGAGTAGAATAAAAATTTAGCATAATACAATTTAGAATATGTTTGTGTATCTTAGAATTTGAGAAATTTATATTTTAATAATTAAGACATATTTGTAATAAAGTTAATTAGTACTCTGGTACTAAAAATAATTTAGATTTATTTGCGTCCGCTGAAAAATTTATATGTAGGAACCCACTCAGGTTCGGGTTCTTACATATATATATATATTATAATAATATATTATATTATATTATATTATATAAATTAATTAATTATTATTTAATTTAATTAGTTATATAATGTAAGGACCCGAACCCGAGTAGATTCCTACATATAAATTTTTCAGCAGATGCCAATAAATCTAAATTATATTTTATTAGCAGAGCACTAATTAACTTTATTACAAATATATGTCTCAATTATTAAAATACAAAATTCTTAAATTTTAAAATATACAAACATATTCTAAATTGTATCATGCTAAATTTTTATTTTACTCTATTCTTTCTATTTTTGTTCATACATTTGTTACTCCAGATTTCTGGTACGCTCCTCAAAATGATCTGAAATGTAACATAATGATTGAGTGAGACGACGCTCAGTAAGTAAATAAGATTATTATTAGTGTGTGGCCAAAATGAGCTTTCATAATTTCGTAAAATAATATTTAATACTATAACTTCAAAAAATACTTTTAAAATAAATGTAAATTAAAAAATTTCTACATAAAAACTTTTGCCATCGACTACAACAGTAAAATTTTATAATCATATACTATAACTTTTAAACTGAACTTTTTAACTTTTAAAACTATAACTGTAATACTCAATCATGTATATATATATATAGATATATACTTTTATGTATTAAATCATTAATTATGCACAAAAATGCCTCTATTTACAAAAACATATACTTTTTCTTCAATTCATCAATAGTTCTGTATGCGTAATTAAATATGTATATATACATACTGTAAAAATCACCCTTAGGCCTATTAATCGTAAGTCATGTTTACTCCCATGACTGGGTTGTGCGGTTCGAAGACTAGACTTAGCTGGCTGGTCGTGTAACGACCTCAAAAATCTTAATATAAAATGAAACATAATAAATAGAAAAGTCAACCCGAACCCGTGGGTAACGGGGACACCTGTCATTTACGGCAGAAACTTTCGCAGCAGTAAATATAAATCACATTCTCAAAATGTAATATACATAATACCAGAGTTTACCACATCACCAAAATATTGTATTTAAATACAATAACCAAAACATCAAAATAGATCTAGAATCTTTCAATAAAAATCTCCTGATCCTAGATCAAAGTTTACCCTTCTAGCAGGGAAGCTCAACTCACTCAATGGCGGTCACGACCCGCCAGTCTCTCAGGGTCTCCTAAAAAATTAATTAAGTTTGGGGGTGAGACACTTCTCAGCAAAAGAAAATAAACTGAATACAGCTGTGTGACAACATGAACGTTTAAGGCAATTATACATATACAGTACATTTTATAATTCTGTAAATGTTCATCATATTGTACTGAATAATCACATACTTTCATATTTGCTAATAAATCATATCATACATAAAACATCTGTTATAACTGATAATATTGAAAACATACTCAACATGAATAGTTAGCTGATGTCATGTATTACCCCCATGACGGGTTGTGCAGCCCGAAGGGGGGAACCGACAATGGCTGGCCGACTACTGCCGAGTTAAAAATATCTATAAGTACGATAGGCCCGCCACACCTTGGTCCGGATTTCCAGGTGGACGTCCACAACTCTACACTAAAAACCACATCGACTATCCATCACTCACCCCCTCGTGAGGTGGTTAGCATAAGTCTGAACACAGATATCTGATCTATATACCTACGGTACCGTGCCCCTAAACTGAACTAAACTAACATCTAGGTTCTGATAACATATAATACATGATATTATAGCATTTTTCATCATTTCATAAATACGGCCTTTTGCTGAACATTTTATACAGACACAACCTCGCGCCGGAATCATTTCATATATATACATTCTGAAAATAAATCAATTATCAAGTATTTGTCAAAATCATCATAACATACTGTATCTTTTCATAATACCTGAAAATATGCTTTACTTGTAAAATCTTCCATATCTTAATACTTTTTATGAAAAATAACATTGATGCCACACAAAACCGGGTAAATCATACATTTCATTCTAAAATTATAATTCCCGTACAATAACAGTATTTTCCCAAATATGCATTTATTCCATAATATTCAAATATCGTACATATTTTTCAGAAAATCAATTTGCTCATAAATAATAGTAATTTGCGTGAAAAATAACTGTTTTAGTTTATTCCTTTACCTGGCTATTGAGAAAGCCCCTGAAAATCTTGGTCTAACACCCGTAGGGTTTCCTGATCAATGCTCTAAAAACGACAGCCCCTAGAATTAAACATCTGTATTTCTTCGTAAATATCATTTCCTACAACTATGGTAAGACCAAATTCGGCATAAAAAGTCTTACCTTAACTCAGGGACGATTTTCAACTCAGCTCTACTGACGATCCGCTCCGACAGATATGGAGAGAACTTCTCCAGGAGCATCGTAGTGACTTCAAATCGTCAAACCAGCATAAATCTGGCCCGAAATCAAAGAAAGAAAGAGAGGGAGACGAAGGGAGGAGAGAGAGGGAGTTTCTGCGCTGAATTTCATCAAAAATATGAATTTTTCTCTATTTATAGGGCTGGATTCGCTAAAACCTCTCTCGGTATTTCCTCGTTGACGAGACATGTCACCTCTCTCCACCACTAACTCTTTCACTCACTAATTCTTCTCTTCCTTTTAAAAATTTTTAAGAAAAATGAAGGTTGAGAGCTTCCTATTTATAGGAAAAATTTGGGGAAGAAAATAGAATTTATAAAAGTGTAAGAAGAGTGGTGAAATTATAATTTTTTTAAATTAAAGAATGGGCATGAGATGAGTTAGGCATGAGTTAGGTATGGGATAGGGATGGAGGTCATGTGGGAGTGTTTGCCACCACTCCTATTTAATTAATAATAATAATAATAATAATAATAATAATGATTTAAAAAAATAAAAAATAATAATTAATTAATTATTATTATTTATTTTTTTTAAATTATTATTATTATTATTATTATTATTATTATTATTATTATTATCTTTAAGTCATGCTTTAGTACTTTTTTTTAAAGAATTAAATTCGAATTTCGAAAACTTATGTGGGCCCCACATGCTCTTGTGAACCCCACACAACTTAGAGACTCAAGTGGGTCCTATGTAACTCCAATAGTTCTTACACGATTTTATGAGCTCTACATAATTTCGGAACTCGTGTAAATCCCACACGACTTCGAGACTTATGTGGGCCCCACATAGTCTTGTGGGCCCCACATAGGATACCTGTATTATTATTATTATGCTTTAATCGTATATATATTTTTGGGTCATCACATTCTCCCCTCTTTATGAAAATTTCGTCCTCAAAATTTGCTAATTTAAAATGAGTATTGTATAATTGGTTGTGATATTTGAAAGAGTAAATTGATGAACGATTTGACTAAGTCTTAGAATAGATCGATGGTCAATTTGGCGAAATATTTTATTTTGGGAACTGAAGTGTGAATCGTTGGTCTAATAGGGGTTGAAATGGAAAAAAAATTCAAAGATGTGGAAAAGTATAATTGTATATATATATATATATATATATATCTCCTATAAATTAAAAAAATATATATAAAATGAAACGAAATCTAGCCTTTAGAGTCTTAGATCAACGTCAACATCTATTGAAGTGCAAGCGGTGTCACTGCTAACTACCTAGGTTCTTTCTTGGCGGAGTTAACCTCTTGTAATGTTGCCGGCTTGGGTCAAAAAAAGGGAGAGAACGTCCGTTTGTTCGGCGAGGGACGAATAGTTGCCCTCTTCCCCTTGTGGCCTTTGGTGGGGATGACCATAACGAGTCATCGGTGGCCCGTACATGAGTCTCAACGCGTATTGGATCTCTTTACAATGGTGGAGTAGGTCAGCATTATCCGAAACCCTTAGTGTGGTGGCTGCGATACTACCATTGTAAGGGGTATGGCTCATTGGTGTGATGTTAGTTGTAAGTTTCATAGACGGAATATTATCGATAGGGATGAGGGTACAAATTGTTGGAAAAATGGTAGGGGCATTGCTCAGGGCGGTAGTGGCGGAGGAGGTAAGATGGATAATTGGTGGGGTAGTAGTTGAGATAGTGGCTTCTTCAACTAATCCCCGCCTATGCCTACGGTTCTCAAACCAAAAACGTACATTTCTTGGCTCGATTGTACCATACCGTCGGAGTTGTGCTACAAGTAAGATAGCCCGCTCCACAGAAGGGACTTCCCCTTGATTGCTATGGAAGACCTCCTCTAAAATCTCCAGCTGTTCCTTACTGGGTTTCCACTTTTGGATCGACGATCTAGTGCTGTTCTTAGCAACTTGGGGAGTTGGGTGATTTGACAACATTTTCGAGTAATGAGACAACTAAGAGACAAGCTGGGAAGAACTAATCTCTACAAACTGAAATATGATTGTTCAAGATGATAGAAAGCTATGATGCTTAGAGTTCGAGAAGGGCAAACCTTTTTTATAGGGGAATGGCCACGTGTTGTGGAAATCAAGAGAGAGCAACGTGTGCCGCAAGAATCGAGAGAGAGCAATGCGTGTCACAGATATCGAGCAACGCATTTTGTAAAAATCGAGGGAGAGAGACGTGTGTTGCGAGAAACGAGAGAGAGCAACACATGTCACGGATATCTAGCGACGTGTTTTGCACAAATCGAGGGAAAGCGACATGTGCTGCGAGAATCGAGAGAGAGCAATGCGTGTCACGGATATAGAGGGACGCGTTTTAAAAAAATCGAGAGAGAACGATGTGTATCGCAAAAATTGAGACAAAGCGACGTGTGCCTCGGGTAACGCATTTTTCAAAAATCGAGGGAGAGCGATATGTGTTGCGGAAATCGAGAGAGTGACGCGTGTTGCGGAAATCGAGCGAGCGACACATATTGCAAAATTTGCGGACTCAAGGTTCTGTTCATGTGTTTTACATTTTATTAATGCTTTAACTATAATTAATTTCATACTCAAGTCACCACTTGGGTGGGTGGCCTAGTGGTAAGGAACAGGTCGTGCATCCATGTGATCACAGGTTCGAATCCCTACTATGCCCAAGTGGTCTCATGCCCTAACCTTATTTTGGGGGTAAGTGAGTTACAACCGATGATTTCCACCCATAAGGCTATTATTATTATTATTATTATTATTTTTACCATATAAAGTTTCATATATATATATATATATATAATATAGTAAAATTTAAGTTGTATTAACTTTTATAAATTTATACAAAATAAAAATTAAATATTTCGTCAAAATTTGTACTCTTAAATCAAACTTGGATACTTAATGAAAAAATATATTTTTTTCATATTTAACTTGCACATGCTAAGAGATTTTTTTTTAATTTAAATATAATATAGTAACATTTAAATTATATTTAATTCCTTATAAACTAATACAAAATTAAAATTAAAGATTTTGTCAAAACATAAATTCCTAAATTAAGCGTGAATGTATTGATGAGAACTGAATATACAATGTAAAAATACATATTCATATCCAACTTGTACATACAAAAGAATTTTGGGTAAATTCATATTTTAGAATAGACCGTTTGTTCATATATATTTGTATGTGTGACACCTCCAAACTCAGTAGTGTCTAATGCGCTATTTTTTATATTTTTAGTGAAAATAATAACAACGAAAATAAATAAATTTTGGATATTATTATATTATTATATTTATATATATGAAAATTTTAAATTATTAATGCATCTAACAATTAATTATGAATCATCAATATGGGTACGTGTTTTTACAAATATAAATAACATATTTAAATTAATTAACGTGTCTTCAATAATACTACAATTTTTCTTAGAGAATGTAAGATTGTTACTTGTCCTTGGGAGCTTTCACGTTAATCTCATTTCTTCCAATGTTTTTATCGCTATGATCCATTGTTAAAAAATGATCAAATGTTATTTTAAAATCATAAATCTATTTTTAACGTAGAATAAATTAAAATAAATATTCTAAACTATTCAATCCTACCTAGATCATATTTTATACTTAAACTCTGGTAAAATCTATATACTAGAGTATGCAGAACATATATCCTATGCTCTCATATCAATTGTAATGACCCAAACCCGAATGAGTTCCTACACATAAATTTTTCAGCGGACGCAAATAAATCTAAATTATATTTTATTATTAGAGTACTAATTAGCTTTATTACAAATATATGTTTCAATTATTAAAATACAAAATTTTAAAATTTTAAAATATACAAACGTATTCTAAATTGTATCATGCTAAATTTTATTTTGCTCTACTTTTTCTATTTTTGCTCTTACACTTGCTACTCCAGGTTTCTGGTACGTTCCTCAAAATGATCTGAAATGTAACATAATGATTGAATGAGACGACGCTCAGTAAATAAATAAGATTATTATTAGTGTGTGGCCAAATTGAGCTTTCATAATTTTGTAAAATAATATTTAATACTCTAATTTCAAAAAATGCTTTTAAAATAAATGTAAATTTAAAAATTTTTGTATAAAAACTTTTGCCATGAACTACAATAGTAAAATTTTATAATCATATACTATAAATGTTAAACTGAACTTTTTAACTTTTAAAGCTATAATTATAATACTCAATCATGTATATATATATATACTTTTATGTATTAAATCATTAATTAGGCACAAAAATGCCCCTATTCACATAAACATATAATTTTCCTTCAATTCATCAATAGTTCTGTATACGTAATTAAATATGTATATACACATACTGTAAAAATCACCTTTAGGTTTGTTAATCGTAAGTCATGTTTACCCCCATGACTAGGTTGTGTGGTCCGAAAACTGGACTTAACTGGCTGGTCGGTTAAACTAAATCAACATACATCATCATTAAGTGAGATTTTCCCTATTAAACCCTGGTCCGACCTAGGTGTGCATTCAGGAGAAAGCCATTATTATATAAAACCACTCTGTAAATAGTGTAGGTGCACTCTGATCTGTTTAAACTTTAAGTTGCGGTACTGAGCATCTGTAACTTTGAACTTTCTTTACCATAAGGAGTTTTAAAAATATTTTTATTGTATCATTTGTACAATTAAAATAATATCATGAAAATATCATTTTTATTCATATTTTCGTGAAATACGCAACATAAAAAAAAAAATCAACTCATGTAATCTTTGCTTATATTTTCGTGAAATATGTAACATATAAATAAACTTATGCCACACAATTTTTGTGTTAAAAATATTTTCTTGAATATAAATTAATGATATAAAATACTTGAGGGATTTAGAACATTTTTTAACTCAAAAATAAATGCAAGTATATTAAAGATAAAACTAGTATAATTAAATATGCGTAAAAATAAATTTAAAGAGAATTTTATGAAAATAACTAACATAATCGAAATTTACTTACAAATAAATTCAATTATGAATTTTAAATAAAAATCTAATATAATCAAATTTAGTTACAAATAAACTCAGGTTTGAATTTTAATAAAAGTCTAACATAATCAAATTTACTTACCTCTTCTTTTATCTTGTGTTACGAACACAATGAGTAAGAACTGAGATCGGAAAGAGTGGGTGAGTATGAACTTACTAAAAAATTCTCTCTCCACTACTAATTTTTTCACTCACTAATCTTTCTCTTCCTTTTAAAAATTTTTATGAAAAATGAAGGTTGAAAGTTTTCTATTTATAGGAAAATTTTAGAAAAGAAAATAAAATTTGTAAAA
The DNA here is from genome assembly GCF_029873635.1 of Malania oleifera. Lineage (NCBI taxonomy): Eukaryota > Viridiplantae > Streptophyta > Magnoliopsida > Santalales > Ximeniaceae > Malania > Malania oleifera. Next base: position 16,575,132 of record NC_080419.1, read on the forward strand.
GTGTAAGGAGAGGGGTGAAATTATAAATTTTTAAATTAAGGAATGAGCATGGGATGAGTTAGGCATGAGATAGGTATAGAGGTCATGTGGGAGTGTTTGCCACCACTCCTATTTAATTAATTTTAAATTAATTAATTAATTTTTTTTAATTTTTTTTAATAATCATTATTATTATTATTATTATTATCTTTAAGTCATGCTTTGGTATTTTTTTGAAAGAATTAAATTCGAATTTCAAAAACTCATGTGGGCCCCACACAACTTTGAGACCCAAGTGGGTCCTACGTAACTCCAATAGTCCTTACGTGATTTTATGAGGCCTACATAACTCCGGGACTCGTGTGAAGCCCACACGACTTCGGGACTTATGTGGACCCCACATAGTCTTGGGGGCCCCACATAGGATACCTATATTATTATTATGTTTTAATCGTATATATATTTTTAGGTCATCACATATAATCATTTAATTTATTTATTTATTTATTTATTTTTTTACACTTTCTTGCATACTAATTTTTTGGAGTGTTACATATTCTTTCTATATTGGTAGTTAATTGAAGTATATTTATTGTACATTAAATTGTACTAATCAACTCTTTTGAGAGTGTCATTGTACACCAAATCGTTTCTTGTTGATTTTTGACGATTCATGGTATTGGATCGTTGGACTAGCGAGAGAGGATTTTTGCTGTTAGCATATCTTCCTTGTATATCTTCCTAAAAAATCCTTGTAGTCTGCTTCCTTCCCCTATAAAAGGATGGCCTTGTACAGTTTTGTTTGTACAAAAAGATTAATAAAGTCTTTATTAATTTTAACATGGCATGAGAGCCAAGTTCCAACTCAAGACCTTGCTTTTTCCCTAACCCTACTTGTGCCTTCTCTACCGTCATCGTCTAGACGTGTCCGTTGCCTTCACTGACGATGACGAAGGCTTGCGCTGACCGGCACTGTCTTGTCCTTTCGAAAAAAAAAAGAAGAAATTTCATAGCCCTTGATGGGCACCATTCGGAGCGTTCATCAGCGTCGGTGATGTTCCAAAGGAAGACCAAACCTCCTTCCCATCCCGTGGTTCAGTACTTGGAAAACCCCAACGTCTCTGACACCCGCCATACCTCATCCATGACTGTCTTCCACCGAAACGTGTCTCCGCGAGCGTCAGATTATTTGCTAGCTCCATACACTGCTCCAAGGCTGCATCTTTGGTTGTAATTCCAAAAGCTTCCGAGAGAAATGCCGAAAACCCTTTCTGTTGAGAGGAGAGGGCTCTGCCTCTATGCTACCGCCGCTGCAACTCTGCCTCCCTCCCCACACAGCCACTCTCCAATTTTCGACCCTCTGTAGCTTTGCCTTTGCACTGCTCTCGCTATGGCTCTGCCTCCCTCCCCATTTGGCCACTCTCAAGTCCCCACTCGTCTTGAGACTTGATTAATTTTATTATTGTGCTTCAATTTTTGCCATTGTCCTTGCAGGATATAGAGATTGCCCATTTTTTTATGGCATCTTTAACTGATGTTGCTCACCCTATATAGATTGTTTTGAATGGTTTCAACTACAATGCATGGGCCCAACACATGTCAGTTTTTTTTATTGGTTGAAGATTATGGCGTTTTGTCACTGGAACAAAACAAAAACCCACGAAAACTGACACACAATCAACAAAAGAGTTTGATGAGGCTCTTGATGAATGGGAAAGTACTCACTGTAAGATCCTTTCCTGGTTTATTAATACATCCGTTCCTACTATTTAGAGTCTACTTCCTAAATTTCGAAATGCCCAACTTGCTTGAGATTTTTTGGCCAAACGATATAACTGTGGTAGTGATGTTGCTCTCGAGTTTAAGTTGGAAACTAGGCTTTCCCAGATGCGTTAGGAACCTGAACAAGCTATTGTCGAGTTTCATGCTCAGGTTAGTGGCATTTGGGATCAGCTTTCTCAAGCTGGCCCTGCTTTTTCTGATGAGCAGTTGATTAAACTTTTTGCTGGATATCAAGATCGTCGTCAGTTTATATACTTTATGATGCATATCTGGGATGAATTTGAGAATACTCGAGCTTCTTTGTTACATCGATCTCCTCTTCCTACACTTGAGGTTGCTTTTGTGGAGCTCATTTATGAGGAGACACGCCAACAAACTCGTCGGGTTCATCCTACCGATATGGTTTTAGCTACTGCTTCGTCTCATTCCTCTACTCCGGTTACTCCTGCTGCAGCTGTTGCATCTTCTAAACCACGTTGTTCAATGGCCAGTGCCATTATTGTAAGGAAGACGGTCACCGTATTTCCAATTGTCCTAAGAAAAAGGCCAAGGATGCTTGGGATGCTCTCAAGGCTAAGGCCTATTGCTCTTCCAAGCCTGTTGTTGCTATCTCCACCAACTCCTCAATTTATACTCCATCTTCTACACCTCCTTTGTTGTCTCTTTCTACAGTTGACCTTGAGGCAATTATCACCAAGGTTCTATCCCGCACTTATACTACCTTATCAGTCTCTACAGGTACCTCTACACCTTGGTTTATTGATTTTGCCTGTTGCAATCATATGACCTATGAGTCCTCTTTAGCGACACATAAGCAGTCTTTAACTTTTGTTCCCTTAATTTATACTACGAATGGTTCACCTATGTCTGTTAGTCATCTTGGTCATATTTCTACTCCTACTTTTTCTGTACCTAATACGTATGTTGTTGTGCCTAACTTGTCTCTCAATCTCTTTTCTGTTGGTCAACTTATTGAATGTGGTTTGATCTTAACCTTTTCTCATAAAGGTTATGATGTGCAAGATCCGAAGACGGGCCAGCTTGTTGAGACCGGGCATAAAGTTGGTTGCCTTTTCGAGCTCGCATCTCTGCATTTGCCTCATTTGTGTTCTCCTTCGTCTCTTTCTACTGCAGTGTCTTCCAGTGTTTGGCATTCTCGTCTTGGTCATATCTCGTTGTCTCGTGTTCAGTCTTTAGCTTCTAGTGGTTGCTTAGGAAATGTTAAATTTGAACATTTTGATTGTATGCCTTGTCAACTTGGGAAACAACACGCTTTACCTTTTAATGAAAGTAATTCTTAATCTTCTGCACCTTTTGATTTGGTTCATTCTGATATATGGGGACCTGCTCCTGTCCTTACTAAGGGCGGGTCTCGTTACTTTGTCATTTTTGTCAATGATTACTCTTCGTCTACATGGATTAATCTTTTACATAATCGCACTAGGTTACTTAATGCTTTTCGTGACTTTAAGCTGATGATTAAAACTCAGTTTGTTCACACCATTAAAGTCTTTCGATCTAATAATGCCTTGGAATATACTTCTGCCTCTTTCCTTGAAGAACTTCGAGAGGTCGACACCTTATCCCATCGATTATGTCCGTCCACCTCCCAACAGAATGGTCGTGCCAAACGTAAGCATCGTCACATTCTTGACACTGTTCGCTCTCACCTCTTCTCTACATCCCTCCCAGAATCCTTTTGGCGTGAAGCTGCTCTTACCGCTGTTTACATTATTAATCGGGTTCCCACCCCTACTCTTTCCAATAAATCTCCCTATAAGGGTCTCTATGGAAAGGTACCTGATTATTCTCTTCTCAAATTATGTGGTTATGATTGCTTTGTTTTTCTTCCCCCTCATGAACATACAAAACTTGAACCTCGCTCTCATATCTGTTGCTTTCTTGGTTATGGCATTGAACACAAGGGTTATCGATGCTACGACCCTATAACCAAGCGTCTTCGAGTCTCTCGGCATGTTCAGTTGTGGGAACACAAAATGTTCGCTAGTATCTCTCCATTTTCTTTTGATTGTCCCTCATACTCTCCCATTTTCACTGATCTTGCCATAGATCCCTCCCCCACTTTCTCTTCTAATGCATGTCATGGCAGCTCATCAGGTGATCCCTCCGTGTCTGCCGCTCCCGAACCTGGACTGTATTATGATCCTGCCGTCGCTTCCACTCCGTCTGAGTTCACTGATTGGGATGTCCGTCGTTCTAGTAGGGTGAGGGCACCTCCTACCTATCTTAGTGATTATCACTGTTTTTCTACTCTTGATTCCCTTCACAAGCCTCGCAATTATCGCGAAGCTTGTTCTGTTTCTGTTTGGCAGCAAGTTATGTCTGAAGAACTTGACGCACTTGACAAAACTCATACTTGGGACCTGGTTGACCTGCCTCCTGGTAAGACTGTAGTTGGGAACAAATGGGTGTATAAATGGAAAACAAACTCCGATGGTTTTGAAGTATGACATAAAGCTCGTTTAGTGGCAAAGGGCTTTACTCAGGAATATGACATTGATTATGAGGAGACATTTGCCCCTGTTGCTCATATTACCTCCGTTCGCTCCCTTTTGGCTGTTGCCTTTGCTCAACGATGACCTTTATTTCATATGGATGTCAAGAATGCCTTCTTAGATGGTGATTTGGCTGAGGAGGTATATATGCAGCCCTTTCTTGGGTATCCTCATTCTCCTAGTTAGGTCTGTCGTCTTCGCCATGCTTTATATGGGCTTAAGCAAGCTCCTCGTGCTTGGTTTGCCAAGTTCAGCTCCACTGTTGCCCAGCTTGGGTTTGCTTCTAGCCCTTATGATTCAGCCATTTTTACCCGTCACACTGCTACGCGCATCACTCGTCTACTACTTTATGTTGACGATATGATCATTACTGGCGATGATACTTATGGTATTCATGAGCTTAAGCACTTTCTATGTCAGCAGTTTGAGATGAAAGACCTCGGTTCTCTTCGCTACTTCCTTGGCTTAGAAGTGTCCCTTACCTCTGATGGCTACTCCTTGACCCAAGCCAAATATGCCTCTGATCTTCTCACACGTGCTGGTCTCACCGATTGTAAGATAACTGATAGTCCGATGGAGCCCAACATCAAACTCCATCCTACTGATGGGGAGCTCCTTCCCAATGCCACTGGTTACCAACAACTTGTTGGGAGCTTGATTTATCTCACTATCACAAACATTCCTATGTGGTGCACCTTGTTAGCCAGTTTATGTCGGCTCCTCGTTCCGTTCACTATGCAGCTGTTCTTTGCATCTTACGATATGTGAAGGGCACTGTATTTCATGGTCCTTTTTTTTTTTCCTCTCACTCATCCTTGACGTTACAAGTTTATTCAGATGTTGATTGGGCAGGGGACCCTACTGATCGTCGGTCTACCACTGGTTTTCTTTTTTTACTTGGTGACTCTCTTATCTCTTGGTGGAGCAAAAAGCAGACTGTTGTTGCTCGCTCTAGGATTAAGGTTGAGTATCGAGCCCTCGCTGATACTACTTCTGAGCTTCTTTGGCTTCGTTGGCTTCTCCATGATATGGGAGTTCCTCAATTCTCGAGCACTCCGCTTTATTATGACAATCATAGTGCTGTTCAGATCGCTCACAACGATGTCTTTCATGAATGCGCCAAACATATCGAAATCGATTGTCATTTTGTGCATCATCATCTTCAGGACGGGACACTTCGCCTCTTATCAGTTCCTTCGGCTGATCAGTTGGCTTATATCTTCACGAAAGCTCATCCACCTGGTCGTCATCGTGCTTTAGTCTGCAAACTCCAAATGACCTCTTCGATACCACCTTGAGTTTGAGGGGGGATGTTAGCATATCTCCCTTGTATATCTTCCTAAAATACCCTTGTAGTCTGCTTCCTTCCCCTATAAAAGGATGACCTTGTACAGTTTTGTTTGTACAAAAAGATTAATAAAGTCTTTATTAATTTTAACACTTGCTAGATAAATTAGTTAACGGTTTAAGGGATTGGATCGTTGGACTAACGAGAGGGGATTCTTGTTAGAATGGTTGTAACTTTAGCCTAATAAAAAAGTTGGAAAGGAAAATCCTCACAGCGGTTTGCTTGGGGTAAGGACGTAGGTCTTGGACCGAACCTTGTAAAAATATGGTGTCACTCTCCTTACTCTGCTCTCTTTAATTTTCTACGTATATAAATTGGGTGGATGTTTATTTAATTGTTGGAAATTAAATAGTTATTGGGAATTGAGGAAACTTTGATTAAAAGAAGTACATTGATTGCAAAAACCTTGATTTAAGGGAGTACATTGATAAATATCAAAGTTCATTAACATACTTAAATTCAAGTAACTTGTTTAATATCAAAATCAGAATTTTGGAAGTTTGTTGAAATTTCTATTTTATTGTGAAATCAAGCTTACCTTATTGATTGGATTGACATATTGAAAAGTTGAATTCTAAATATTGAAGTTTTGACCTTTATCATCATTCATTAATAAATACTAAATCTTGGATTGAGTGTTGGTCATTACAAATCAATTATACTTGAGTGATTGCTGAATATAAAAGAGTTGGGAAAGACTTAATAAAAAGATTTATAAAGAAATTTAAAAAAAAAAACTCAATTCACCCCCCTCTTGGGAGTACACCTTACTTTCATATTAAACTAATTATTTTTTTCCCCTTTAAATTTTAGAATAATAACTAAAAATTCATCCCCAAATTTTCATTTTGGGAAGGGGAGGAGGGGAAATTACATAGTTTCAAATTTTGTGTTTAGTTCATTTTATTTTTTCCATATTGAAGATGAGTTTCTAATTATTACTAAGTTATTTTATGTGAGTCAAAAGAAAAAAAAATAGATGATCAAATTTTCAAAATCTTATATAGGGGTGGCAAAACAGGTTAACGGGTCGGATTCGGGCGGGTCGGAAATGGGTAGGAATAAAACAGGTTTGAGTTCGGATTGACCCGTTTATTAACTAGTGACTAATATATAAACTCAAATCTGCCCTTTTAAATAATAATTTATTTATTTAGAAAATTTTTAAACAATTCATATAAAATGACATAATTTTTTTTCTAAAAGAAAACACTCCTACAGCCCTTGCTGCCCTTCGGACGAATCAGACCTCTGCTCCTTCGAAGCACTTCAGACGAATCAGACCATTGTCCGGGTGAACCTGCTTTAGCACCTTGAAAATGTAGATCTTGTAGGTCTCCACGCTCTTCATCATCCTCTTCTTCTTCTTATCGATCACCAAAGGCACCCTCCTTCTACAACTTCTTCTCAGCTTTCGGCTTCTTCTCCATTGGAGATTTCTCTGCTGCTGCGACCTTTCTTCTCCTCTGCCAAGTTTTCCGACGCCGACTTCTTCTCCACCTTTAGTGCCATCAGCGCTGGCCTAATCATAAGGTCGTTGAAATGTTATCCTAGGGGCCCCCAATTTTTTTTTTAATGTAATAATGTTAACATTATTTATGATGCTCTCTTTTCATAAATTGACTTTTCTACTATCAAGTAAATGAAATTGTATTTTAAAATATAAAGTAAATGCAATTTAATTCTTTCTTTTTCAAGTCTCAATGTCTTATGACTGTTTGACACAACTTTTGAAAGTTGAAATTGACTGCATCTATTATGTCTCTAATTCTCTATTACCCTCATCTCTTTCTCTCTGCCTCTCCATCTCTCAAAAAATCTCTCCATCTCTCACACTCTCTCTCACTCTCATCTCTCGATCTCTTTGCGATTTTTGCTCCGGCTCTTGTGTTCATCGTCTTCGGGCCTCCAACTCTCTGTAATTTTCACCAACCCTAATTTTGATTTCGGTGTTTATGCATTATTTTTCTATTGTCTTCACTCTAAATTTTTTTCTATTTTTTCTTAGATTTTGGAAGTTTTGAGGCTAGAGCATTATATCCGGTAAGAATTCGATATCTCTAAAGTCTCACTCGCCGATCGATTTGCAATAATAATATAATAATTTGCCTAGGGCCCCATATTGTGAAAAGCCGACCCTGGGTGCCATGGGAAGACCTTAGAGAGAGAGAGAGAGAGAGAGAGAGAGGAGGAGGAGGAGGAGGAGGAGGAACAAAGTTGTGAACCTGTGATCTGCGAAGAAGAAGATTGCAGACTGGCAGAATGGAATTGAGATCATAGATATGTGAATGCCCAATGGAATGGAAATGGGTTGGTTATATATATATATAAGATAAGCGGGTCGGGTATGAGTTGACTTGTTTATAAACAGGTCAACTTGTATTAAACCCAAACTCGATTTAAACGGACGGGTCACCCATCGGGGTTTGACTCATTTTGCCACCCCTAATCTTATATGACCACTCACCAGTAAATTAATGAAGGATGTTCAAGAAAATACGTATAGATGTTTTTCAAAATATCTTATAACTCAACGATTCTTTTATATAAAAATTTTTATTAATTATAAAATTATTTTATTAAGCCTCATTAAAATGTTATGTGACTCAAGTCGGTAGGAGAAATTACTAAGTTAGACATTTTACTTATCCAATATTTTAGACTACTTCTTTGATTTTTAAGAAATTTAAATAAAAAACTAATCGTTTAATTTAAATTCTTCTAAAATCACTCACTCGTTTGGAGAGATTTTAGATTTAGCTTTTTATTGAATTTAGATAAGATATACTATAAAATTATATTAAAATATTTTCAAATTCCCACAAATCCAAATTGAAAGATCAAAATTCATACTCTCAAACAAAACATCAAAGTGATTCAAAATAATTATTTATTTAAAATATAACGCGATTAAGCCTCTTAATAATTTCTCACATAAAATTCACACCAAATTATTTGTATTGAATGGGCTCAAATGCTAACATGACATTTTGCAATTGATGAGTTTTAAATGTTATACGATGGAATTGCCGTCTTTTTATAGGATTATTTATAACAAATAATAATAATAATAATAATAATAATAATAATAATAATAATAATAATGGTTGGAGCGTGAGATCCACGGACCTGGATTGCGCATGGGGTTAGAAAATTCTGATAGGAGGCTGGATTAGATGATAATTGAGCTTGCATTTCACTATTAATTTTTAATTTTTAATTTAACTTAATTTGATTTGTTTTGGGAGAGATGAAATTCCTGCGTTACCTACTTTTGGTAGGCATATCTGACGTGTGTGTGTTTATCAGTGGGCCGGCAGAGGCAGCCACTCATTTCCTCCTAAAAAAGTACTGCCAACCAAAAAAATCCCAAGCACGATCTCATTTCAGCCCACAGATTAATTCGGTCAAGCTTATGCATTTCTGACGACTCTACACTGCAAAATTATTCAATTTCTTTTTACTAATTATATGATATTACATACTGTTGGCCACTAAGTAGTTTTAAATTGTGAGTTAAACTTTTTAAAATATAAATTTAGGTTCTGTTGATTTGCGGAAGGTCTATTCTTATGAATAAATAAGTTTAAGTAGTTAGTTACAATTAGTTATATAAGAAATTATGTTATTATTATAAAACAATAATAATATGAAACATTTTATGAGTCCAAAATAAGGGATAGATAAGGAATAATTATTACCAAAATTCATCGTAGAAATACTTATGATTTTATTATTGTATGTTGAAATGAAATAATTATGAATATATAAGGAATAACTATTAAAGAAATTGGGTAATTTTTAGTAAACCGTTGATGGTTTCAATATACCATTCGACGATTGTTTCGACGGATTAAGATAGAATGTTTGCTGTGAGAAAATCGTCGACAGTTTGGTGTGTTTTGACGGAATAAGATAAAATGTTTGTTGTGAGAAAACCATTGACGTTTCACCAAACTGCCGATGATTTCAACTCTCCTCTTATTGCCATCAATACCGGCTCCTAACTTTCCTTGAAGCTTACCCCTTCCAACTTCCCTTCTTGGCGCACCCAACTAAGCATCATTACTCATTGGCAACCTTCGGGCTATCTGACGGTACACATACGGTTTCTTCGTCATGAACCCCTTTCCTCTCCACACCGCCTTTGCTGGTTCATCTCTGTAGGTCTCCCAATCTGGCTTTCTTCGACCGTTTAGCCGCCATTGCCGGCTGTTCAACCTTTCTTATGATGGCTTGGTCCAAGTTGCAATAATTGTATGCTAATCGTTCACACAACTCGTGTTATGCACTTAAAGAGGAGATAGACTCTCATCCAGCGAGAGTCCCATTCTTTGTCTCGGAGTAGTCTCCATGCCATCAGGTTTTATTTGATCCTTGCGGGTGATTGACTCTCCCCGTCTCAGCGGACGACACGACTTTTATCTCTCAACGATTCGGCCGGAATTTAAGTGAGATTGCATCGCCTATTTCGGGCACATGGAGCATTCTTTCTTTTATGTTGAAGGGCTTCATGATATCTGGTTGGGCGCATAAAAGTTACTTACAATGTGTCCGACGCATCCAAATTCGTGCTGGTTGCCACTACGACCCCACTCAGCGTCGCCTTCCACTTCACTTTCCACTACAACCAACGTTCCACCTGGTTCCTTGGTCAACGTCGCCCCAAACTTTGTTCGCATAATCGTATGGGAGCATCTGGTAAGCCCTGTATCAATTCTTCAATTGGGTGTGACAAAGTGCCACTCAACACAATACTTGTGTACTCTCGACTTAGGATGAAGTCTGTTAAATGTGCCGCTCGATTATGCACCTACCGACAAAAGTGGCTGTGGATTCCACCTGCTTCTCACAACATCATCTCCGATCTTGCCAATCTCTCTGTTCACACCTCGTAGTATGATGAACGGATGAGTCATCATTGGCGAGACTCAGGTTTTGCGAGTCAACATGTTGGCTTTACGTCTCCTTCCCTCTTCCTCGAAGCTTTTAAATACAATACTCTTTATGTTTCCTAATATTCACAAAACTTAATCGTCGTTCATATTTTCACTCATAGATAGTTATATCTTGATTTCACCTATTTTTTTCTTTGAAGGATAAAGCCAGGGGGGCGACTCGTTCAAGGTAATGTCAGGTTGATGTCTATCCCAAGTCGAGGGCGTCTTCTCTAAAGCATCTTCTGTTTAACACTTGTTGGTGAATGAACAATAGTGATCCTCACATAGACGACTTGGGCGCCGTCAAATAAAGTAGTTAATTTTGTATGCGTACTTTTGTCTCTACCATTTGTGTGTCTCGTGTCGCTCATCTTCCATTTGTAATGCTTGTCAAATGCAAAAATCACAAGTTTCCTTTCTCTTCCACTTCTCTTGTGACACCTCCACTGAATGCATTTATACTCAATTTTTGGAGGTCTACAAGTCCACTTTCTTTTATGTGTTTCTTTTATGTCTCGTTGTTGATCACTTGCTATATTGTTGGTTGTGTTCCTTCCGATGAAAAAGTGATAGTTTGCAAACATTTTTTGTCAATTGAATAACTACCATGGAAAAATAGTTTTGGTTTTTCACATCAACATATACTTACTTACTCCGATATAGGGCGAATGCAGATCTTCGCTTCGTCATGTTCCCTTCGTTTATTCCATTAGCATGGCGTACCACTGCTCCTGCATACAACCTCAGAAAAATGGACAGTGCACGTCGGCATTGACACATTGTCGAAACCGTTTCAACTTACTCCGTGTTGATCCATCCAGGCTTCCTCCTTATTAATTGGCCTATGCGTTTAGCACGGTTATTTAATAATTGTATACCCACTCCTATGTTTGAAAATAAAAGTCATTTCGAATGTTTGTTTGGTTCATCTCCCCCAATTGACAAAAAGTTGCATATTTTTTTTATTAGTGTTACCTATGGCTAACTATACCACCAGTACCTTCAACCAAAATCTACGCTCTCGTTCTCTGTACTCGAGTGTCTCAAACGTGCCTATAAGGTTTGGACCGTGTTTAGCCTTCTGCAATATAGTGTCTAGACCATGTGGTTTTTGATGAATTTGTTTTCCCTTTTTTCTTCTCTACTATGTGCAGGTTTTCTTTAATCTTCTCCTTTAGTTTATCAATGCGTCACAAAAGATCTTGCCCAGTCCGTGGGGCCGTCCATTGGACCAATACCTCCTCTCCTCGCACCGTGACAGACAGCGCTCCTGCACTCCATCTTTCCCTTCTGCTCTTCACCTCTACCCTCCCTGCACCTCTCTACCAGAGTAGCCACTTCAATCCACCATACCTGCATCTTTGAACCTAGTCCAACTATACTCATGGTATGACTACCCAATCATGATAGATGTCAAAACCCAAACATCTTTACCTTGTTGCCACTAGACACTCTCTTCTCACCTGTCTTCCCACATGGTGTGTCTTAGGCTTGAAAGATCCCAATGGGTGGCATGCTATGTCCAAAAAGTTTTATTTACGTTGGTTCAACATGGCACATGGTAGTTGTTTCCACCTCACGCTTCTACAGATCAGACCCGTTGCCTCAATGGATTTTTCATATCAACGATCTGGATGGTATATTTCCGTTATAAGCACGGTTAAATGGCCAAGGTTTTCATCAACGACTGATTTTGACTATAATGAGACGTCAACCTGTTCTGAAGTTGTGACTATTCAGGTTGATTCCTCTCCATTGAATGTTTATAACCATTGGCCCTTCCGACAGCTAATGTTAATACGTTTCCTTCCTACAGTATCCACCTTCAAGAGGATGTATTCCATTGTTCCCACCTCCGGGTTTTCTTGATCCTACTCGGTCCTTCTCATATTTGTTTCTCATAATTTGGTAGGTTCTAAAGGCGGTCTTTATATGGCTTTAAACAGCACCTGGGCTTGGATATCAGAACTGAGTGCTTGTCTTCTCAACTCGGTTTCAGCAGTCTAAATCTGATTTTCCTCCATTTATCAACATGTGTAACTGATGTTACTCTCTATTTTTTGGTGATATGCGTATGATCTCTTACTCACTAGGAGTAACTCTGCTGCTATTTTAAGGTTGTTTAGCACATCTTAGCCATCGAGTTTCTTTGAAGGATCTTGGTCCCTTACATTATTTTCTCTGGTGTTACCCATGGGCTATTC